>NC_135793.1:19907381-20182381 GCF_051106095.1 Pogona vitticeps | reverse complement strand
ACGGATTCCCTTACCGACCAATTCTGGGGCTGCAAAGCTACGCTCAGGATCTCAAGGAGATCCAACCCCTTGGTGAGGGACTGTTTTCTGCTCTGCCTAAGCATCACAGTTCCCCTCCTTCCTCTGCCCTGGCCCTGCGCCCCTCATGTGGGGCACGAGAGGCTGAGAGACGCAAATGACTGCCCTAAGGTCACCCAGTGTGCACTGCGGCTGCATTGCATTTCAAACCTTTGTTAAGGGACAAACGACACATCACAGATAACCCATCCTTAGAAGCCAAGGATTCCTCTCGTGCTGAAAGACCTGCAGTGGTCAAAGCAGGACCTTTCCCTTGCTGGCCATGCTTTGGGTCTGGTCTTCAGGACCTTAAAACAGAAGTTGCTCATACGTACGACTGGTCAGTCACGAATGTCTGCCTGAGCCGTATCTCTGGAACGAACCGATTTCAGCTTGTAACACAGAGCTATTTGTAAAGTGTGTACAGGAGACCCTCCGCTTCCCAGGTCACCTCTGATAATGCGGTAGAAGCCACTGAGAGCCCTAATCCCCATACATTTATCCAAATCCCCTTTTAAAGCAGTCACGAAGGGCAGCCATCACAATATCCAGTGGCAATGAATTCCACAGTTTCACTATGATCTATACTTTGTTTTGCCTATCCTGAACCTCCCACCACTGAGTACCAGAGAGATAGAAAACAAGCTTCTCCCATCATACAGAATTTTTTTTAACATCTCTACCATGTCTCCTCTTAGTCATCCTCTTTTCCCTACAATAAACAATTTCCGAACAAGACAGAGGCTTCTGTTAAGACAAAGGAACATTTCTGGGTCCAATATCTTAGATCTGCTGATACTGGTGCCCCATTACAACAGATGGGTTTCCCCCCAAGGGCATCTAATCATCTTTCTGTCTAAGTAATGGGCCTGAAATTGTCCAACGGTCCCAAACCAACACTGTCCTCTATACCAGTGGTGCCTTGACTTATGAACGTGTTGACTTGCAACCAATTCGAGTTATGATCAGCTCTGGGCGCAAAATTTTGCTTTGACTTGCGACTGGAGCTTTGAGATGCGATCTGGAAAAAGGCGGGGAATTTAAACTGCTAACCGTTGGTCAGCGAAGAGGCTGCTTCTCTGTAGCTCTTTCGCCCCAGCAGTTAGAGAGAGTGTGTTTGGAGGAGGCTTCGGATTGCCTGCTTTTTGAAATGCCTGTTCTGAGCGAGTATAGGGTTTTTGCAGCGTGGGTTTTGGGCTGGGTGTGTGTGTCCTGTATCTGTGCTGTGATGGGTCTTGCAGTGTTTGTTTTTCAGTGGGTTCTTTCCCCCCCCCCCCGCCAGAGTGGATTAATCGCATTTCTGATGGGTTTTGCAGTGTCCCCCCCCCGGCCAGAATGGGTTAATTGCATTTCAATGCATTCCTATGGGAAATGGTGCTTTGAGTTACGACCAACTTCAGTTACAACCGTCTTCCGGAACCAATTATGTTCCTAACTCAAGGCACCACTGCACAGCATATTGCCTCACTGTGAAATTAAACACACAAATGATGAAAAATACTAATAGGCTAGCTAGAAAACCTGTAAAACCTCTGCCTGATGAGAACGCAAAAGGAACACACTCCATTCCTGGCCTGGCTCTAATCCGAGGATCAATAAAAAAAAAATTTAACCCAGCCGAAAGGGAGGGCTCAGCGGCAACTCTAAGTTCTTATTTATATTCAAGGAAGGTTTCTCCTTTCTTCTTTTTCCTTTCCTGTCTCTCCATGATTAAATAAATGTTAGAGACGCTGATTCATTATACTCCAAGGTGATGCAATTAAGGCGGCTTTTAAGACAGGATAATGCAGCTGTGGCAAGAAGCGATCGGAGAGGACTCAGGTGTACCGTCAAAGGGCTAGGGTGGAGCCAGCATCACAGATTTGGGGGTTGTTTGATAGTTAGAGGAGCGCTTTGAATTTATATTTATATATATATATGAATTTACTTGCAGAATTTATGTGCTGCCGTTCTTAGGGGGGGAAAAGGAGATGGCAGGACTTCACAGCAAGCAGAAAATGTTAAACTAAAATGGCACAAGACTGCAATGAAATGGGTAGCCACAATTACACAGAAGCTTATGGCAATTAAGGTCTCTGAAGACTTAAATGGCACAAGATTATTTGCCGTTTAAAGGACCCAGAATAATCAGAAGAGTTTTTCCTCTCCCTCAAGGACAGCAGTGTGGAGTAACGGGTAGAGTTGATGGCCTAGAATTTTGAAGAAATGGGTTTAAATCCTTGCTCAGCCGTGGGAACTCACTGAGGGAGGGTGAGATGGTTAAACCACCTTCCCTTAAAAACCCGATTAGGGTCGCTATAGGCCATGTCTGGCTGGATGGCACAAAAATCAGGGACAACAAAGTCGCTCCATAGACAAAGACCTCCAAAAGGGAATTTGGGAAGTGGGGTCTCATTCCCCCCCCCCCATGGACAGCAGTGGGATTTGAAGAACCACAGGCCAGAGTTTGAGCACCTTGCAGGCTCCGTTACTTATGATGTTCGTATTGTGACTTTCTTCCAAGGAGATCAAGGCAAGGCCCGCTTCTCCTCTGCTTAATAGCCACACGAGGTAACAACTCAAAATCCTACCAGCTAACTGCCAAGCTGCTCAAGTCCCACAACCGGGCCTATGACCAAGACACGCTCGGGCACCCAGTCCTTTACAGCAGGATCACGGCATCTGTGGGCCGATCGGTTCCACACACATCCTGTGGAAGCTGAAAAATGGTGAATAGCAAACCCTATTTATTAGAGGTGAGCACGATCTGAATCACAAATAAGAAAAACCTTGGTCTGAGGATCCTCTTTTGCCAAAGCAAAGCAAAACCCTGAATCCCACCCCCCACCCCCGCTGGGCGCTTCATTTTGCGGTGGGTGGCAGAGAACAGGCGGAAGACAAAAACAGGTCAGGGTCCCCCCCCCTCCGGCGCAAACTGGAAAAACAAGCCATGAACCCGTTTGTTTTGCTGGGGGGTTGTTGTGGTTCGTAGCTAGCGAACCATCACGAACCAACAGTTTTTCCAGATCGTGCCCATCCCTAACCCCTATATATATATAGCATTGCCCCTGGTTCCCTCTAGTGGCCAGTTCTAGTAATTACATCATTTTCCAATTTAAGATTTTAAATATTTCAGGCCAGCAATAAGTTAAAATATGGATACTGGTCCCATGGATATGGGGGTCCTACTGTAGTCACAATCAGCGACCCGGACTTATGCAAACACCGATAGAGGAGGATTCTCGCCAAAGACCTCTCCAAAGTGGCCGACAAGCTTTATATTTGAGCAGGGATACATCTCCCCATACTAACCCCACTCTCTGGCCATGATCCCATTATGAGGTGGAGCTGTATGTTGCTCTTGGCTCCTGGGAGGAAACTCAGTGGCCTGAGACGAGCAAGTCCCACTGAGCAGAAATGGGCAAACGTAAGTTCGTGGGACCTTATGTTGGGTTATGTTTTCTTTGCTAATGGACAAAGATCTTTGTAGATTCAAAACACATTAAACATCTACAAACCAACAGAACGCTTTTGCAAGTACAATGGCTAAGAATATCGTATCTAAAAAAAGCAGTGTAGACAGAAAATAATCACAAAAACAATTCCAAGCACCTTTGTTGGCATGTAAAGCTACTTAGATAATACTTTTGCTCTGAGAGTGGGAAAGCTAAAAAAAACTTAAGATTCACAAACAAAATAGCAGCTTCTGTTCTCTCTCATTGTGTGTTCACACCCTGTACAGCAGGGGTCCCCAACCTTTTTAACCCCGCGGACCGGCTGGGGAAGGCGGGGGGCACCCCCGCGTTCATGCGCATGCACGAACGAGCATGCATGCGCATGCACAAACAGTGGTGCGGCGCTCACGCGTGAGTGTGCGTGCATGCTCAAATCAGCTGTGCGGGGTTGAGAAGGGGGCGGGAGGTCTGTCTCCGCGGCCCGGTCTGGCGGCCCGGGGGTTGGGGACCTCTGCTGTAGAGCAGATGCAACAATGTCTGGGAATGGAAAGAAATTCCTCCTGCATACCAAGAGCCACATGCTGGGTTAAGCTGTGCACATAAACGTATGGGTATCTCTTAGTTACTAAACATAGCAGGAAAAGAGGAAGACCAAATATGTGATGGATTGACTGCATCAAGGAAGCTACAATCTTGAGTCTACAAGAGCTGAGCAGGGCAGCAAATCAAAGGACATTCTGCAAGTCATTTACCCAAAGGGTCCCCATAAATCACCTTCACAGGAACACTTGGTGGGGACCCAGAGAAGGCCTTCTCTCTTGCTGCTCCCAGACATGAACACAACTTATTGATGTTCATATTTTACCGGTGAGGAATACCAAGCGAAATGGAGAAGTTATTAACGAAAGAGCATCCATCCCATCTTTTAGTTTTACTTTTATTTTTTTGAGTTTACTTAAGTATGTGTTTTTTCATCTACCAGAAACTGGAAAGGGCTTCCACACAGAATATACTTCATTCAAGGATCCACAAGCGGAAGGAATGACTGGAAGAAAAAAATTTAAGGTGCTTATCCATAAGTAGAGCCTACACCAAGCAAGTAGTTCCGCCCCCCAAAAAAATAATCTGGGAGAAGGTTTTCCAGCCCTCTCTAAGCATGTGGGTAACAAATAAGGAAAGGAACACAAGAATAGAGATGGATGAATTGTTATCCAACTCTGCATTTGTGTCCCATCTTTCCTAAATGGAGCTCAAAGGGGGGGGGGCATCCACCTGACGCACCACCCTGCAAGGTGGGTGAGGCTCAGAGATGGCCGCTAGTGCCCACTGGGCATTGAGGCTAAGCCTGCAGCTCTGAACTGGTGCCTCCGACCAGTCTCCATCTGGCAGTCTTAAGTGCCCTGCCGCCACCAGCTGTAAATACTGTACATAACTATTTAAGGTTTAAACACTGCACACCTCAAATTAAAACCACACAAAGATTTTCTGAGCCAAAAATTCTGCATGATCTCATACACAGCGCAATGCTGATCACACGCTATCCTGCAAATCCTACTGTTATTTTTTTTAAAAAAAACACTCATTTATTTCAACAGTTCTTTCTGAATGCTCTGAAAGCAGCCGAATGTTCTAGCCAGGGTAGAGCTTTGTGATCGTCATATGCTTGCCTGTATCTAGAAACAGTATTGTTGTTTTTTTTGTCTGCGTGTGAGCTTTCACGTGGCTTTTAAAAATGATTTCTGTGTTCTCATTAGAGTAACTAGAGAGGGAAAATGCTAACCGTCAATTGCATGCATGTGCGTCTGTGTGTTTTTTTCTTTTCACTGTTTCTCGGCTGCAGCATCAAGGGAAAGAGCAGAAGAAAGTGGAACCGGACAGCAAAATTCATGACCTACACACCCTTCCCCCTGACCATTTTTGATACCAAAAGTGAGCCAGCCAAGGAAATAAAATTTACCTGAAGCAGTAAAACAATGCAGGCACTGATTGCAAGACGTGGAAAGGCACAGAAGGGGTGAAGCGTCTTTCTTTTGCTCAAGACTGCCATTTCACATGTAAAAGCAAACTCCAAATCCTTACCTGAGGGGGTGAAGTGGGCAAGCACAAATAAATACAGACAGAGCCCTCAAGGTAACAGTGTTAGTTCTTCAACAGGGCCAAAAAGGACCCCCTTGCAGCAGACTGTCCCACCATATGGGTGAGAGAAGCTGAAGGTGGTAAGAGCCACACCATCACCCTCCGGCCTGCTTTCACCAGCTGAACTCTACCCTTCTAACATCTGCCTGTCATTCCCTCCTGTCACTTCTTCAGCCCCTTTTTTTTCCTTTCAGAAAAAATCCAGGGGAAATGATCTCAAGTTATGGGCCTGTTAGTAATTTGTGAAGAAAACCATGAATTTGCTATTTTACATTTTTTTCTGGATGGTTTCTCACATGAGGATTGCAATTCATCAAAAAAAAAAAAAAGATCAACAGACCTTCTTACCATGAGCAAGAAAAACACCAGCTTATGGGGCTAGAATTGACACAGAAATTGTGTATATTAATTACAAGTCATGTGGCATGAATACAATTATGAAAAATTCTATGATAACTCGTATCAGTTCATTAATTACGCAGACTTTAACAATAATAATGCCCACAGTCCATGGGCATGCATAGAAAGATATATTAGGCTCACCAAGTCATTATCACTAAATATTCTAAGCAACTCTAGACGGAATCAACAGAAAGACAGGCTGAAATTCTGTTGCTTAGCCTAGCAGAGCTACACCAATGAAAGTCCATTGAATCCGTGGGGATTTGATATATCAACTTCATACGCTCCATTGATTCAAATGGGCCTACACTCGTCATGACTTACTTGTACTAAGCAAACAAGATTTCAACCATTGTTGAAATCTTGTTTGCTACCAGCTTGCCACGTGGAAGCAGGAGCAAGCATCTGTTCAGGTCAAATTACAAGAAAGTACCGTATTTTTCGCTCCATAAGACGCACCTTTCCATAAGATGCACCAATTTTTTAGGAGAAGAAAACAGGAAAATATAATCTGTTTTCTTCGTTCCATAAGATGCACAGACTTTCCACCCCCCTGTTTTGTGGGGGGAAAGTGTGTCTTATGGTGCGAAAAATACAGTAGATTCTGACTTAGAAAGAACATTCTGATGATCTGATCTGTTCAACCATGAGACGGACTATTTCAGAAAATTTTCTGCAGAGGCTGGGTGGCCTTCTACCTGGGATGCTTTGGTCGTGAATGTCCTGCGTCAGCAGGGGGAATGGACTCACTGACCTTAAAGACAGCTTCCAACTCTACCAATGCTAAGTAAATCCAAAAATTAGTTCCACAAAACTCTTCTTGAGGGTACTTCTAATGTCACTGGCAAATGTTTCGTTGTTAAATTATTTCCTTTATATGTTTAAAAACTTGTCTTAAAAATCTATACGTATGGAAAGCAAAGAAAAATAAGAGAGCAGGCGCACAATTTCGACAGGTGCTACTACCACCTGGAAACTCCAGCCCATAAATAAACACTGTGAATCTTCTCTTCTGCCTCATCTCCTAAGGAGATTCACCACATATCCTAAGGCAGCAAATTCCATAGTTTAACCATGTTTTGTTGTGAAGAAAAAGTACATTTCCCCCCCTCCCCTGAATTTCTCTCATTGTGTAGCTTCCTGAGTCAGTCTCTTATGAAGAGAATGGGGGAAAAACTTTCTTTTACCTGGTGAAGATGGGAGAGAATACAGCCTAGCTCCTCAAGGTAGAAACGTATGATGCCATTATTGCATCAGATCAGGCTATTTCTACATCTATTGTTTGCCCGCTTGTTCAATGTACGGCACATAGAAATCCTCGACTTTTGCGACATTCAAAGTGGCGAGCTATAAGAAAATTCAGATTGATATATAAATACACTTAGAACATGAAAACAGGTTAAGACACACAATTGAGAGAAGGCTGGTGAGTAATAGTACTACCTCTTTTAAACGTGATGTTGGGGGAGCTTTATGGATGCTATGGACTGCCAGAAAGTTAAATAATTGGGTCTGCCCAGATTTACTCCTACCTAGATGAGAGACGTTGGTGGAAGTGTGGCAAGCTCCGGGATTGACTACTGTAATGCTCTCTACGTGGGGCTTCCCTTGAGGTTGGCCCGAAGATTGAAGTGGGTCTAGAATGGAGCCGCCAGGCTAGAAGTGGGTGTGAGCAGATTTGATCACATCTTCCCCTATCCGGGCTCACCTGCACTGGTTACCTGTTGCATTCTGGATCAAGTTCAAAGTACCACGAGGAGAACCTCGTGGCGCAGTGGTTAAACTGCTATACTGCAGCCAAAACTGTGCTCACGACCTGGGGTTCAATTCCAGGTAGCTGGCTCAAGGTTGACTCTGCTTTCTATCCTTTGGAGGTTGGTAAAATAAGTACCCAGCTTGCTATGGGGTTGGGGTGCAATGTGCAGCCTGCAAAATTAACCTGTAAACTGCCCAGAGAGTGTTTGAAGCGCTATGGGGCGGTATATAAGCAGCATGCTTCTTTCTTTCTTTCTTTCTTTCTTTCTTTCTTTCTTTCTTTATTTATTTATTTATTTATTTATTTATTTATTTTCGCTTTACTGATGCTTACTCACAAAGCCATGCTTTGCACAGATTCACTGAACCATCTAGGCTTAAAGCCCAGCTTATTTTAGTCTGTTGTTTGTTTGTTTTAATGTTGTGTATTATCAGTGGGCAACATATAAATATAGCATTGTGCACTAATAAGTAAGCAAGCCAGCCAGCCAGCAATTACGTAAGTAAGTTATAAAGCAAAATAAGCCCGAACTTTCACTAAGAACAAATAGAGGTTATCATTCTTTGGATGTATAATGAGAAGATGAGACTCATTGGAGAAGACAACGATCCTGAGAAAAGCAGAAGGCAGCAGGAAAAGAGGAACATTCAATAGGAGATGGATTGACTCAACACCACCATTCAACAGCAAGACCTGCCAAAGCTATTAATAATAAGACCTTCTGCACATTAACAGCTAACAACAGTTTAAAAAAACCAGAAACTTTTAGAAATACAGTTCAAATATATCCATGAAAGAAATGCCAGCCAGCCTCCAATCGGGTTAAAAGCCCATTTAACAGCAACCCAGCCTAAACGCCAAAGGTCTCCATAAAAAAACACTTTGCTGGCCAGCAGGAGGACAACAGGGGAGAGAGAAAGAGAGTCTAGTGTTATTTGGCAGGAAGCTCCATAGTCTGGATGCGGCCATCACAAAAGGCCACTGTGCTGGAAGGCTCTCCAAAGCTTGGAACAAAAGAGTCTCACACCCTTTCTGAACCAACCAGACTGAATTCAAGATCCTCTGCATGCCAACAACGTGTTTTGCAGTGGTAACAGTTCCTCCCCTGACCCTCACTTTCCATTCGGAGGGGCCACGTGGCTCCAGTGAAACATGGCCACATTCCTCTTTATGTCCCAACTATGCGAAGTGGAACGGAATCATTTGTTGGGTGTTTTTTTTGGGGGGGGGGCAGGGAAGGGGGAAAACCAAGCAGCCATTTCCTGGAAGCCAGCGGTGATGAATAATACATTGCCCATTAACTGAAGCTAACGGCATCTCCATCTCGACTGTGGAGGTTAATAGAGACATTGCAAAGCTTTTATGGATCAATAATACAGCCTTTGGGCCACAATGACATCCGATCCTACGTCCACACATCATAGGTTTTCTAGCAGTCGTGGAATACATGCATTCAGCATTCCAGAGCTGGATTCGCAGCAGACAGAAAAAATGGATATTTCAAAATGTCCACAGTTTTCTATTCTCACGTCTAAAAAAAAAAAAGGGAGTTCCTAAATCTGAGAAACCAAACAACCTTGAAACACATACACACCCCCGGGGCCCCCTTTCATATCCACATCATGTTTCAGATGTCTAGGCTTCAAGGGCTTGAAACGACAGCCCTGACAGACAGATGCACATCTTTCTTCTTCTTTTCTTATGATAGAAGTATCCATGAAGTGGAGGTCAAAAAGTACATTCCAGGAAGCCAGAAGATTTTCTAAGGAAACTACCTGAGCCATTCTGAGCCTGACCTGCTAATTCCAGGAAAGACCCTAGCTGTTTGCATCTATATTCTAATGACTAGGTGTTGCCTTGCTACACACCAGCCCTGCTTTATCCATTCAGGAGTCCCATGCTGGTATTTTTAAAAAGCAAGCATTCCACATACAGTGAGGAAAGAAAGCAATGACGGCATCTATCCTGCTCCAACCATTAGGCCCTACAGTTTGGCCACTGGTTGCTCACCTCACTATGCATTGCTAAGTGCAACCTGATGCATATGTCCCTGTTCAGTCTGCCACTTCCATTGAATTTAGCTGCAGGCTTCGAGTCTACAACATCTGTATTGCCCAGCAGCCGATATCTTACAGCTGCTCTGATGGGCTGTAACACCAAGGGTTCCCCCCCCCCACTGGTGAGGCCTCAGCCAACTATTCTGTATCCTAACAAACAATTCATTCTTCAGGTACCAATCCTTATAAAGCCAAAACAAGGCACCAATCATATACAATTAGGCAGTATCAACAAGCTCAGGACAATCCCAAGGTTTGTATTAGCATACATATATGAAAAAGGATGAAGGAGACAACAGAATAGAATGTATCCACTGTCCTGGTGGAGAGCATGTCTAGTTAGCTGGCTGGAACCCTGAACGAAAGCATCCCATAATGCTCAGTTGCAGGTCCCTCTTTGGACCATGAACCCATGATCCGCCTAACAAAGGAATGTTTGCAAAAATATATTTCGATGTACAGTGGTGCCTCGCTTTACGATTGCCCCACATTACGATGAAACCGCTTAAGGATGATCTTTTTGCGATCGCAATTGCAATCGCACAACAATGGTCTGAATGGGGGGATTTTGCATTGCAATGATTGGTTCCCTGATTTGGGAACCAATTCTTCACAAAAACGACATTTTTCGAACAGGTGATCGGCGGTTTCAAAATGGCCACTAGGTGATTAAAATGGCTCCCTGCTGTGTTTAGGGATGGATTCCTCACTATATAGGCAGCAAAAATGGCCACCGTATGGAGGATCTTCACTGGATGGTGAGTTTTTACCCAATTGGAACACACTGAATGGGTTTCAATGGGTTTCAATTGGTTTTTTATTTTCGCTTAACGATGTTTTCGCTTAATGGCAATTTTCCTGGAACGGATTATCGTCGTTAAGCAAGGCACCACTGTACTGGACATACTGTGCATCAACACAATCAGAGGTTTCTAATTGCATGGGTGTAATAAGACCTGGTTGTGAATCCTTACAGGAGTTAATGTAGTTTTTTTTTTTAAAAAAAAAATGTTTTCCAGGTGGGAGCTTTAGGGATGAAAAAGGTAATTTCTGGAACTACAAGACTCACCTTCCAGGTGAGGGAAGGCCCAAATGATCCTTGGGCCTACCCAGTTTTTCTCTCTAATTGAGAACCCCCCCCCCGTCTCCTTTGGGAAAATTCATGTTTTCTTCCTTGAAACTGAAAATTGAGTATGGATTTTTAATGGCCCTATTTGGGAGGGGGGGGCGGCTAGTGGCTACACAGAAGGTCCGGGAACTTTGCACTGCCCCATTTTACGGCAAGGCAGTGTGGGATTGAGTGGTTATCTTCTCAGTTGAGAAACTGGAACCTGTTCCGGGCCGTACATTCTGTATCGTGGTCCTCTGATCTGAAGAACTAGCTAAAAACACTGGAGTTCCTTTTCATTGGATCAGTGCGTGCTGTTGAGTTAGGTAAAGGTAAAGGTTTCCCTTGACATTTAGTCCAGTTGTGTCTGACTCTAGGGCGCGGTGCTCATCTCCGTTTCCAAGCCATAGAGCCAGCGTTTGTCCGTAGACAGTTTCCGTGGTCATGTGGCCAGCGCGACTAGACACAAACGCTGTTACCTTCCCACCGAGGTGGTACCTATTTATCTACTCGCATTTCTACACGCTTTCGAACG
Source organism: Pogona vitticeps (assembly GCF_051106095.1). NCBI lineage: Eukaryota > Metazoa > Chordata > Lepidosauria > Squamata > Agamidae > Pogona > Pogona vitticeps. The sequence continues at coordinate 20,170,896 of NC_135793.1, read as the reverse complement.
GCTAGGTTGGCAGGAATCTGTTGAGTTCCTCACTTCAAAAATAGAGCCACACTTCCTGTGTATCACACGCTATTAATTCATCTTTCCTAGTCATGTTGATTAAAAAAAACACAGTAGTGTTCTGGCAAGAATGAGGCGTTTCATATTAGGCCCGTTCATCTCCAAAGAACCTGACAGAACTGAGATTACGTTGATGGCGAATATGATGCGCCAATGTGGCTGGAAGTGACCAGAAGGACATCCCCAGTTCTGATTAAAGTCCTAAACAGGTCCCGACTTCCCAAGATAGCCTTTCAATACACACTCAGTCACACCCCCTGGCGGTTTCCAGAGGCGCGATAGGCCGTTTTTAGGCAAAAATAAATTCAGCCCCAGGCTTTACAATTTCTCCCTCAAATGATTAACATAATATTGAAAAATTAAACAAGCAAAGCGCTCCGAGGAGCTAATCCTTCTATAAATAGGTTCCGGGACTAAGCTTGCCATGTCCACTCAGCGTCCACGTTAAGAAAATCACATCGCGTTTTGAGGGGAAAGAGTCCACCTGCCTCATCACAACGACCCCACTGAGCTCCAGTGAACAGCCCACCCGCTGTTGTTCACCTATTCTGCATCCATGTGTCAGATGTGACAGCAGCAACTTGAAGGGACTTGCAAAGAGAGTCTCTGGAGAGGGACAAAGAACGTGAAAGATTTTAAAGGGGAAGTGAGGAAGCATGGCGGGGATGGTTGGCCGCTAGAAAAGGAGGTTACGGTTAGTCTTTAGTACTGGTGTCTTGGCTGTCCTGTTTGCTCTGTGAGCAACTCCTAGTTTGCGTGAGAGTGTGTTATACTGTTGTATGGTATACTGTGTATATACTTACAATGACAATAAATTATATTATTATTATTATTATTATTATTATTATTATTATTATTATTATTATTATTATTATTATTATTATTATTATTATTATTATTATTATTATTATTATTATTATTATCTCCTGCTCAGCCAAGACTATCTGGTTTGGTGAACTAATTTTTATCTGAAGCGCTTGTCTCATCAGACCCTGGCATGGCTTTTAGCTGATGACCAATCCCAGCAATGATCGCAATGGCTGGCCTCCAAAGGCAACACAAATTTGCCTGCTGACACACTGCGTGTTACTGTCATCACACAAAGTTGAGGAACAGTTAATGCATCTTCAAAAGGCCTAGACACTCTCCTCTATATTCCATAATATATTTATGGTCTTATTTTGTTTTATTTCCATGATGCTGTCCAGAATCCTACTGGCACTCACATAAGGCTTGCATAATTTGCTGCAGCTAATTGTGGCTAACTGATGAGATGTTGGGTCCATGGACATTTCATCGATTAGCTACAATTAGCCAACATGAACAATGTCAAGGTTACCCCAGGTCAGAGAGGCCCACATTAACCATTCAGCCACACTACACTGAATGTCCTGGCATGGATAAAATACAGGAGACTGAAAACATGCTGATGGATGGAGGAAATCTTCATGTCCGGTACCCTCTCATTCCCTTAGTCCACTCTGACTAAACAGTGCTTCTGGGGAGTTACCAAAATACCCACAAGGTTAATGACTTTGGCTCTTACACCAGCCCTGCAAGGTAGGAATGCCAAATATAACTACAAAACATATGGGCTTGGTACCAACAAACCTCTCAGTCCACAAAAATAAAACAGGTATACAATTTTATATTCTATGAAAGGTGATGAAAAATCATAAACAGCAAAACTTTCAAACAGCTTTAACGGTTACAGAAGAGACAAAAAGCCTGTGGAGCAAATTAAGCTACCAAAAGATTTGAGGCAAGAACAACCCCACAAGACAATAAGAAAGCTAGCGAATCTATGCTAATGCATCCTGGCATAAATTCAGTATAGTTACAGAGCATGTACAGAGTGCAAGTAGTGTAGCAGACCAGCAAATGAGAATAGCATCCCTTAAGAGATATGAGGCTAAACCAAGTTAACTTCTGTCCCCATTTTACACCCAGATTTTTAATTTCAACACCATTCCAGAATATCTGTCAATTAAGCTGAGTTTCCCTGAACTTTCACACCAAAAAAGGAGCAACTTCTTTTCCCCTCCTTTACTCAGTTGAAGACATTCTGCTAATTAACTCTGTTACCAAGGTGCGGGATCAATCTGGCCTTGAAGCTTCCTTTCTCAAAGAGATACGGCACAGGTATTTTCTGCCATCCAATTACCAGTGAGTTCTTTCTCCCCTTTTTCTCAGTCAGCTTATCCTAGGCATCAAGTACAAAGTCTGATTTTCTAGAAGAGCAACAGAAACCATGATCCCTTATTTTTTTTTTCCAGTCACTTGAATCACACCAGTAGCATTCTGGCCTCTTTGCTGAATTTAATTTTATGTTTTTTTTATCTTGTTTTAGGACTGTCAGCCACCTTGAGTACTATCTAGCAGTGTAAAGGTGGGGTAAAAACATAAATCACAGCACCAACAATACATCACGTCCTTAGCACCTGAGCCATGTACCACTGTAGTCCAGAAAAGAGAACCAAGCCATTCATGCAAATCATAACTTCCATGCGCCCTTAAAAGTAACTGCCTTGCAAATCTCTCCTTTCTGCACTGTTCATGCATAGCAGGAAAGGACTGTTAAGGTTGACAGAACAGTAACAACAACCGTTAATAGGTGGACGAAGCCAACGTTGTTATTATTTCTACTTATTGTATTGGATTATTTCTCTTTAAATTATTTCTGCCTTTTATTGACAGATCTCCAGGTGAGAGACAGTTCATAAAAACCATATTAAAAGGATCTAATACCTTTAAGATCCATGGGGTCACAAAGAGTCAGACACGACGACTAAACAACAACAAATACATTTCCAATACACTAAAACAACCCAAAGTATGTTCACAGCATTTTAAAACAATATAACAATTCCTTGTTGCTGAAAATATGCCTTTTATAAATAGTAGTAACAGCAGGAAAAAACCAATACTAGATCATGTTGTTAATGACAGTTCCAAAGGAATCTTCTCATTCGTGGGCCTGGGGGTGACCCATAACCTCCTTGCTTTTCCCACCACACCTCCCAATTGATTTTGCTAGTTTGGGCTGACAAGATAGGCAAAGCATCCGTGGAGGCGGTAGTGGCAGTCACATTCTGACAGCCCTACATAGGAAGCAAAGCTTAGCAGCTTCTTTCGAGCCATGATATGGAGTCTTATCAATTAAAATTCTACACGAATCAGAGCTGTCTGCGACGCAGGCGGAAAACCCCCGACCCCTTTGTGCAGCTGGAGACTGTGCTTCAGTCACTCAAGCCGGTGGAATTCCAGGGAAGGCAAGGAGGACTTTCCCCATCACTTCCAATAATGTCTGCTTTTCTTTCGGGAAGTGGAGGGTTCTAGCCACGGTGGATAAAAATTGATTTAAATTTTTTTTATTCAAATCAATGTTATAATTTAAATCATAAAAAGTATGATTTTTAAAAATGTTATTTAAATCCAATCCACCTTGGTTCTAGCTTTCACTCCCATGTAATAAAAACAAAGAAAGATGCTCCAAAATCCAAAATGCTCTCTATTCAAAAAGAGGTCCTGGTAACTACAATGAACCCTGCTTTTAGGTACCAAAACATCAGATTTCTTTTTTAAAGGCAAATCACAGAATTCCCCATCAAGCTCAAAGGGGTTAACTTTCGACTGAACTGGCAATACTGACCAGAAGTTAAATTTCATTCACCTCCAACTAAAAAAAGGAACCTGACAGGGCCAGCCCTAACTTGAGGCAAAGGGACACAAGCTCCCTCTTGTGCAGCCACGACCACCACCAGAAACAGAAACTTAATTTTAGCTATACCTACGGTTAATCAGCCAACACCTAATCAAAGTCTATATGCCAGTTTTCTGAGCTTTGTGGTCTATGTAGCCTCTATGCCGGAGAAGGAGCTGGGCCACTGTGTCACAGCATGCATGCTTTGCATGTAGAGTCCAATGCCTGCCATCACCGGGTATGACTTGGGAAGATTCTTGCCTGCCGCTTTGCAGAGCTGCTGTCGCTGCCAGTCAGAACTGGCTATACTGAGCTACATGGGCCAAGAGTGACTCAGTATACGACAGCTTCCTCTCTCTGAATGTTCGGTACAAACACTGGGGACACAGCCATAGAGAAAGGGGGCTAAACTCAAAGGACATCCACACACACGCCCTGATTCCATTCAGCCTTGTGTCATGACATTGGCTTCTCTTCCTACTGTAGCCTTGCTGTTCCCCACTCACCCACTTTCCCCAAACTTTACCTCTTTGGCTGAGGTTGACTGGTCTTACGCCTGCTTTGCTTCTCCAGACACCCATTCCTTCCAGCCAGGCTGTTTGGAGAGCTGACCCACCGCACGTCCCAGAAAACCTTTGACTGACGCCACTTTCTTGAGCAAATTCTTCACCCACTGCTCCCCTCCCCATGATGAGCTCCACCCTCCTGTGCTAGAGTTTGCCCCAGAGTAATCCAGACTTTGTCCTATCTCATCTCTTGCATCAGCTGAGAGGGAAAGGAAGCAGGTCAATTGCCTGGAACAATTTAATGGCTTGCTTAAATTAATTATCTTCAATTAACTGATCGAACCCTTTTCAATCAAGTGAAACCATACCCTGGAGAAGCAATGCTTTGCAAAATTACCTACCCAGATCCAAAGGCTACGATGCCCATGAGTACTAGCCAGCCCTCTACCAACTAAGGGGGAAATCACACCATTGAATTTCAGTGGTGCAAAAGAGGGGATGAGATCCTGCTTTCTTTAAAATGTGGTCTGCAGGAGGGGTGTGCCTTTGTCTACAAAGAAATTCATGTGCCTGTCTGCAGGAAGCACCAAACAGCTTCAACCACATATGTCCATGCAGTTCGTTTTAAAGGCACACCGCACTACGCCATGGTTGTGCACCAGCAGACAAAAATTACAATTAAAAAATGCAACAAGCACATCTCTTTGAAACAACTGGAGTATGCCGTTTGCTTTCAACCTGGTTAAGCACTGCCTCCCAGAAGGCATCTAGGAATATAATCACCAGGGATGGGGGACTCAAGTTGAGGGCCTCAACGTCAAGTCAAACTGAAGTCTCTCCAGAGACTTGATTTGGACTTGACTCAGGTTTTTCTCTCTCCAAAGACTCAGACTCAACTTGCAGCTCAAAACCAAACCAACCCTCCCCCCCTTTTTTTTCCTGGAGAATAAAGCTTGTTTTTAATAGTGACTCAAACTTAAGAGAAGTCTCCCTGGAAAAGACCCTGATGTTGGGAAAGTGTGAAGGCAAGAGGAGAAGGGGACCAACATGAATCTGACCCAACATGAAATTGACCCAACTCCGGGAGGCCGTGGAAGGCAGGAGGGCCTGGCATGCTCTAGTCCATGGGGTCACAAAGAGTCGGAGACAACTAAACAACTAAACAACAGCAACAACAAACTTAAGGCTTGGGACTCAGATCCAAAGACTTGCCAACATCCCTGCTAATCACCTGGTAAACAATGCACACATGCGCATGGACGCACACACATATTGTTTTAAGGGGAATATCTGCTGCCCAGTCCACAGTGATAGTAAAAACAAATAGGGAACCACTTTGCCCTCCCTTGCACCAAGAATTATGTGACACTTCTGAAAGACTGTAGTAAAAATATGTGGTGGTCTAGGAATTTTTTATTATATTCAATTATTATACTATTCTATTTTCCTTTGCCAAACAACTCCCTCCAATTAAGTACAAAGCCAACGTGAAAAGTGGGATATATCCTGTTTGTTTGGTTTTGTTTTTGGTTTCCCTACATTTCTACTGAGGGTTCAGGACATGATTCTTATTTTTCTTCTTATTTTCTTTTTTTTTTTCTAGGCGCACTGTTCTGGTCAATTTGTTTTATTTTCCAAAATGTCTTCTATTATTACTGGTCAAGAGAAAAGATGGAGAGCAAAACTCTTATTCTACCAGTCTCGTGGCTTGTAAAATTTCAGCACATGTTCGCTTCCTTCTAAGACCATCCTTGCAATCTCAAGAACTGGAAACCTGTTTTGTCCCAGCTAAGAAAAGACTCGTGCTGGCTGGATAGCTCAGTTAGTTAGGTCTCTGGCTGTGGAGCCAGAGGCTGGGAGATCGATTCTCCACTGCGCCTCATGGGAGAATAGTTAGCCTGTATGGCTTTGGGCAAGCTGCAAAGTCCCCAGGGCGCCCCCGTGGAAGGGAATGTTAAATCATTCCTGACTTCTCCCTGTCTGGAAAACCCTGGAAAAAGGTTGCCATCAGAATTGACTGGATGGCACATGATTATTATTATTAAGAAGAGATCCGCTGACTCAACTGGTGAATGGGAGGCTAATATTTATGTGAATCCCACTGTGTCAGTGGGTCTACTATCAGCAGGATACTGGCCAACAAATTTCCAGAAGCTGAATTTCCTTCCCAAGGACAGAATCGCCACCCTAAAGCAGAACAGCAGCATATATCCACCCCCTTTTTTTTTAAAGCTAAGGGCTGCAGAAAGATATGAGATCTGTAATTTGCTTTGCACTTCTACATACATTCTTATGGCACGTGTGACATGAGATAATGGGCCGACCTCTGCTCCCGTCAAAAGAAAAGGGGGGGGGCCTCTAGGAAGGGAGTGTTGACCCAATTGCACAAGGCAAGATTTTCTCACTTCCTTGTCTCCTTCTGCCACCGTTCCCTACAAAAGTGCTCTGCAGTGACAGTAGAAAAGGGGTGGGGGGTGGGGAGCCAGACATCTTCAAAGCGCCTCTGTGAAGCATCCTTCCTTTGAAAACGGCAGCCAGCTCCCTGATATGCACAAGAAGGATGCAGACAGAGCCGTCTGTAGCAAAGGAACCTGCCTGCCTTCTCCTTTGTTTTCCATTTCAAGACGGAAGGCTTTCTCGGAGCCCCTCTCTCTCCACAAAGACTGCAATCTTGCAGCTTTGCAGAAGGTCCCTTGCCTAGACTTGAAGGCCCCGCTGTCGCTCACTAATTCTTGTCACCAGAAACAGCTGCTTGCGCTCTGCAAAAAGGCACGTGGGCAAAGGGAAGGGCAGGTTTCACCAGGCCGTGGGCGCAGTCAGCAGACGTTCCACATCCTCCTTTGAGGGAGGAAGTGCCAAACGTGCTTAGAGGGGAACGAAAGATGGTGGCGGTTTGAATAGGCTGGTGGGCCCAATCCTGGCCCATTGCCTCACAGGGGAAATCTAAGCTCTACAGCTGCTCATGCTCAACGCCACCTGGTAAGAAATGGGGGTTGAACCAGGGATGGCGCTTGAGTTCAACAGCCTAGGACTTAATCCAGCCCTCCTGATGATCCTCCGTTCTACCCACCCGAGGTTTCTCTTCATCATTTTGGTTGGGGGAGCAGTCTCTTCTATATAGCTTCTTTCCCATTCCAGAAATCTGAAGTGCCTCCACAAAAAGTTTAACCAGGAGCTAAAATATACTGGTACCTATTTAAGTTCCAACTCAATGAAAAGGTGACTCTTGAGAATTTAATAATAGAACTGCAAAACTGGAACGGAATCTATGGACCATGGAGTCCAGCCCCTCTCAAGGAGGCCCAGTGCAGGGGAATCAAACTCCCAACTTCTGCCTCTGCAGCCAGAGGTCTAAACCACTGAATTATCCAGCAGTTCAGAACTTACCTGAAACTCAACTTGGTTTTCAACTTAAAGAGTTTCTCCACCCGCACCTCAAATGCAGATCTTTAGGGTATAATGGAAACACACGATGCGCCCACAAATCTCTCTTTCAAATCATCTCCAGGCAGCCTAGAGCATGTGTTTTGGGGAAAGCTGGAATATTTGTGTTTCGCTGCAGCTCAGTGGTAGAGCATGTGTTGGGTACCAAGTCTCCAGCATGTCCTATGATAATGCAGCGAAAGATGGAAAAGACACTGAAGGGCGGCTCCCCAGCAGGGAACAGTCTAGCTTTGTAGAAGGCAACTCTTCCTGAAATTCAAACGTTCAACTCACAAACTGTTTCCAAGCATCATTTGGGTGACTCCGGCAGGGGCAAGATATCAAAAAAGACTGATTTCCATAAGAACCTGTCCAATCACCAACATATTCAAAGAATATGAGGTGACCAGAGTAATCCCCAGAGGCATGGGCTTTTGGTTGCAGCACATCACTGCAAGAACTTGTTCCTCTTTGCCCATTCATTGGTTTATTTATTAAATAATTTCTAATTACTGTAGTTACTTTTACACTTCGTCTCTTTGCCAATAAGATCAAGGCAGCTGTCAGGGAGATAAGAGGAGTTGTAAGACAGAAGAAATAATCTTTTTCAAGCTGAATGACATTGGACTCACTCAAATGCAGCACTAAACTGACTCGGTAGTATAGTTATATGGCCTTAAACAAGGCCACAAGAGAAAACTGGAGGCTTCTGCTTCAATTTTTCCCCCATTTTCCATTTTAGTGTTTTGCCTGAACTTGTGCAAACTGTAGTTAGTCTTAACTATGGTTTACCAAAGCAAGTCAACTTCAATGGCTGCCTTATGAAGCTCTTTTCTCTCAGTGAAAAGTATCTAACACTAACTATAGTTTAGGGTTCCAGACATAATCAACTAATTAACTAAATATGGAAACAAACATAATCCCCTATGGCTACACTGAAAGTAAAATGCATGATCCCAAAATTTGTTCATGTTACATTAAATCATACTTTACATGTTCCATCCACACAAAGCCATAAAGAATAAGACAAAGGGTTTGTTCCATATCATATGCTGAAAAGTTTAATTGATTATCAATTCAGTTATCATTTGATTAAAATTTAAAAAAACTGGGACAGGGAACTGAAAATTATTCCTTTACTATTGGAAACAATTTTATTTAAACTTTGTGTCTTTAAGAAAATACACAGAAGAAAATTATTTAAAATGGCAATTCATCGTAACAATGAACAGAATATCTTGCTTATTAAAGTGTTGAATTATCTTGGGTCTTCTTCAAGATGTATCAGAAAAGCATCTATCTATAATAATTTGATTAAAAAGCTGTATATTAAAAATGCCCTTAAGATGAAAGGCAGGTGACTAATAAACCAACAATTCTTTACTGGTTGGCAGCCATAATAATTTTCTACATAACATGGCGACACTAGAGGAGTCTAGTGACTGCTTAAGATTATTATTTCATTTCAGCAGCGTTACGAGTTATTGCCTAGAAGCAAAAGTGAAAATTCTAAATTCCACCCTTCCTTTCCAAATCTCCTATCTCCAGAGGAGCAGAACAGGATTTCAGCTTTAAAGCCCTCCTTCAAAATGAGAGCCACATCCTTCTGCTACTTGCGAAAAATTGGCGAACAAGCAAATGCATCGGGTACATGCAAAAGATAACTGCCATTTCTGCTGCGGAGGGGATAAAAATTAACTATATCTTTCCCTCTGGAGAATGAAAATCTAGACCACTAATCACAGCTATGTAGCTTGACTGCAGGTTTCAGCTACACACTCTGCCTCTCCAGATATTTTAAGACTGAAAAAAGGACTAAAAACTAACTGAATTCTCAGGAGTGCCTAATACAATGAGTGCAGAAACAGAAAAAGTTGGTCAGACCCTGGGGTTCATGTAAGGAAGGTTCAAGACTCCAGCTTGGTTGGGGAGTGTGGTGACCAGCCTGAATTTCCAAGGAATTAACACAGCGGCTGACCTTATTTTGAAAATACACTTCAGCACCTTGGATAGCTGCTGCAAAGTACAGACTAAAAGTTGAAGCACACACACGGTCCCTACAGAATTGGAATCACCAGCTTCATGGACATCTCAGAGGACAACCTACGGGTGACAGAATCCCTAAACCAGCTTCACCATTGCTATCACAATGTTCATGAAACTGCCAAGGAGAGTAAGAAATGGACGAGACAAGAAATGGTCCCTTTTTGGGGGATGGCTGGGAAATTTTCTTCACAGATCTTGCAGAGCTTTTAGAAGCAGCCTTGGAAGAGAGATACTTCTGAGTCAGCGTGAATGGGACGTACTAGGAGATGGAGAACTAGGGAAATCTTACCCCCAAAAAAATCTCAGACAAGCCTTACAAACACAGTCCGGCAGTGTCTTGAAAGGACTAACTCTACTGCTTGATGTGCAAAGCTTCTGGGGCGACCCTCACAGAATCCAATTTAGTTTTCAAGCATTCTCACTCAAAACGAGCACAGAAATCTCTAGTTAGAGCAGCACATTACACATCTCAGTGCAACTAGTTGCCAGATTTTTTTTAGCCTTTTAACAGTGGCTCAATATATAGACATTATTAGCTGGCAGGAATGCTATCTACACTATGGAGATAGGAAAAATCCAGTAACTTGGGAATTTCTGCTAATCAAGATGTTGTTAAAGCACAGGAGTAGGCCAGATTGACTGCTGTCTAGTTAGTGTTAGCCCTCTGTAGGATGTACAGAAACCACAGCTGTATCATCTCCTGTTTTCTCAGCCATAGAAGGAAACATATGCAGCATATGTAGACTGTAATTTGGCAACCCTGCATTTTGGCAATGCTGCAGAAGTGGAGGTGGAGCTGCCAGCATATCGAAGAGAAGGATAAGAAGACAAAGTATAGTCGTGCCCCGCTTTACGATCACCCAGTTTAATGACAAATCTGCTTGACGGTGAGGTTTTTGCGATCGCAAAATGGTTTGAATGGTTTTTTTCCACTTTGTGATGATCAGTTCCCTGCTTCGAGAACAGATTTTTGCTTTACGACAATCAAAAACAGCTGATCGTCCAGTTTCAAAATGGCCACCGGCTGAAGAAAATGGCCCCCCGCTGTGCTTAGGGATGGATTCCTCACTGCACAGGCACCGAAAATGGCCACCCCTATGGAGGATCTTCGCTGGACGGTGAGTTTTCAGCCCATTGGAACACATTGAATGGGTTGCAATGCATTCCAATGGGCTTTTTTATTTCGCTTTACGACGTTTTTGCTCTAGTGATTTCGCTGGAACGAATTAACGTTGTAAAGTGAGGCACCACTGTAGCAGGTTTTTACAAGGTTGTCACCAACTACCTGTCCATCTTGTTGAGGTTAAAACGCACCATTCCGTTCTGATCTGCAAACATGGTTATAACGTGGTTAGAACTCAGGAGACCAGAGTTCAAACCCCCAATTGGCCACAAAGTCCACTGGGTGACCTTGGGCCAGTCACAGTCTCTCAGCCTGAACTATTTGACAGGGTGGTTGTGAGAATAAAGCAAGGAGAAACGGGAGGCCATGTAAACCCCTTTAGTTTTCTTGGTGAAAGTGTGAGACCTACTTCATTTTTAAATGTTGTTATATTTGTCTTAAAGTATTTGTGTGTTGTTTTTTTTTAAAAAAATTTGCTTCTTCCAAAGTGTGGACGCTGTCTTGGGTCCCTTTTGTTAAGAGAAAGGTGGAAACATTCAACAGACAAACTGGGTTACTAGAATCAAGCCGAACTACCACAACCCTAAAATATAATTTTGCAGCATGGCTTCACTACAGATGGAAAAGGATGTTAGTGGCTTCTTCAAAATAAGAGTTTCCACACCTGTGAGAAGAGGTATACATCACCTCAAGGATCTGACACATTTGCAAGTCTTCCCAGGCATTACAGATTCATACAAAACTATATCCACATTTTGAAATATATAGGGCTGCAAATGGGTACCACCGAAAATACTACACATGAACATACTTTAGACAACAAAGAGAATGCTTAAATTAGGTACAATGAATAAATAAACACACACGAGGCAAAAAACAACAACAAATGAATGCATGCATAAGAAAAAAATGCAGAAAAAATTAGAACTCCTTTCCCTGTAGGAAGAAGGAAACCATGGTCTCGTCGTCTGGTACAAAGCAAAGAGAAGGAAACAACACAGATGAGATTTGGAGAAATGTTAAAAAAAACTGAACTGGAATGATTTCTACCTGCTTAAACCCAATCTTCTAGCAAGAATGTTTCTCTTCAGAATTTCAGCCAGTCACACCAGCTTCTGGGACACTCCATTCCCAATTGGGTCCTGCACCCACTTTCAGCTTTTCTTTTTCATACTCAGCATCTGCACGTGGGGGGGGGGGCTTCTCTGTACTCCTTGGGCATCTGATCTTTCAAGAGGCACTTCTGCAAAACTTCCCCTTTCCCTAAACCTACTGGTACATTCCTCTTCTTTCTCAGTTTCCGAGCTCACTCTATTCGACTGAGACTCTGCAACTAGAGTCCTATTAGGACTGAGAAGGTGGGACAGGCTGGCATTGACAATTCCACGCACCAGCCTTTCTTCTGGGAAGTGTGACAAAAGGCCCACCCCACCCCCGAGGTCGATAAGAGATGCCAGAATTTGGAAACCCATTTGCTGAAAATTTGCCAATTGCCCCTAGTTCATTGAAATCTTAACAATTCTAAAAGTCTTTATTTAAACTGTTATGTAAAAACCACATTTGAGAGCCGGTGTGATGTAAGGAATAATGTCAGATTAAGACTCAGGAGACCCAGGGTTCAAATCTCTGCTCAGTCAATTAAACTGACCAGGAGGTGGCAATGGTCAATGACTCCTTGCCTATGTCATGTATCTCCAGAACTCTGCTAAGGCTGCCTTAAATCAAAAGTGACTTGACCATAGATAACAACAACATGGAAGCATGCTGTAGTATTCTAGTCTGCACATGCACACCATGATGTTCTCTGGCCTCAGGTTGGCTACTGAATAAGCTGAAAATCATTACATTGTTTTCAATCATATCTTAGAATTGCAGTGCTGGATGGGACCCTATAGATTATCAAGTCCAGCTCTAGTGAAAGAGACCCAGTGGGGAATTGAACTACTGTATGCAGCTAGAGACCTAAATCATGGAGCTATGGAGGTTCTACTCTATGGAGGTACTGAGTAGCTCCCTGGGTGAGCTCTAGAAAAGCAACAGAGCAACACACTTCTGGGTGAGAAACACAGCAGTCAGTAACTAATCCATCGCTTATTTTCCAAATGCTTGAGCAAAGAGATATGCTTTTATCTGGTGCATTTAGAAGACACTAATAAGACTGCCTTCTCAGTGGTAGAGAAATTAGAAAGTCAGAAAGGCTTTCTTAACCATGCAAAATGCAATTGATTCCCCCCCCCCTCACGTGCTGGTTACTTCTCATGGGAATCGTAACCAGGTCTGCAGATGATCACTTCAAATCCAGGTTTGCAGGTACCCCATAACTAGAGTTTTGTTGGTCAGATGCCATGCTCACCCATATTTAAGGGGAAAATGAATTGTGCTTATGCCTTCACACAGCCAGCTATTTCAAAATGCAACTGCATTCGTAACTGCATTAATATCTCCACAAAATGGCGAGAATACACTATCAGAACACTTCAAAGACACTGGTTTGCTTTTTTGTTCCACCAGGTTCTGATGCAAGAGACACTCCCACTCTTCTATACATTGATAACCTCTCCCGGGCATTGTAGCCAAGACTACAGATAGTCCTTCGTACATTATGCATCAAGGCTTCTACCAAGTTCCCATACACAGAATGAGATTTTGGGCCCATTTAATCTAGCCCACTTGGATCAGACTGGGCCTTCGGCAAAGATTTTTTTTATTGACCAACTGAAAGATTTTTTTTAAAAGGGGGGGGGCAGGAATTAAACCTAGCAACTTTCTACCTGCTACGGATGTGCCCTATCACATCCTGAGCTACAGACCTCCTGTCTATAATATTGACACAATCTTGAAACTTCTATGGGTTTTGCAAAAGCATATCCTTTGCTGAACCTGGAAACAACACATTAATTTAACCTGTTAATGTTAAAATCATTACTTCTGCATGAAAAAAAAAAGACCCAGAAGGATAAGTGATCTAAAGAATAATATTTTAAAAGCAACGTTTTTTATGTTCAGCCATTATTCTCAGAACATATTTAGAGTCATTCATAGGCTGCCTTTCTCCCTATGAAGGGACTTAAGGCAGCTGCACGCAGATTTGGGATGGCCGTGGGGAATGCCATTGTTTAAGGTAAGAGGCCAAAAGTTCCAAATTGCCCAGCTCTGTACAAATCTATGGGCGATGTCTGACTGGCAAGACCCCCCCCCCACTCTTTGTCTGCGGCTACCCTCCTGCATTACTTCTTGTAACAGAACAATGACTTAAGATTTAACCCTCTGCTTTGCCTCCCCTTTCTCACGTCCTGTTTACTTTCTCCCACTTTGAAAGATTGCACCGTTCTGTACCCAGCAAGCTTCAGGATTTAAATTCAGGTCTCTCTAGCTCAAAGCGAACACTCTACCACTACATGCCGGCTTGATAAAGAGAGATCAAGACAAGGTTGTATTCGTTTTCTTCTTGTTTCCTCTCCTCCCAGAGGCTGGCCATCCTCACAGCCATTTTGACCGGGGAGGTAGCCATGTTAAACAGCCAGGCTGTGTTGCATCTCAAATAATCCTCAAGGCCCTACCAGGCAGTCTTAAAGATCCACTTGTGTTTCTGACAGCAAGGAGAGGGCGTGTATTAAGTATGTTTCACTTTTTGTATTGTATGAAGGAGGGAGGGAGGGAAGGAGGCGTGCCATCAAGCCACGTCTGATTTATGGAAGACCCTATAGGGTGTGTGGTGTGTAAGATGTTCAAGGAGTAGGTTTCCATAGCTGAAAAGGGATATGAGACTCAGAACACCTGGCTTACCACCCTATCCAGTACAACACAGTGCCTCTCTCACCTTTATGGTTGACAAACGATTAATATAGGCATGTATGGCCAGGCCTTATACAAAGAAATGTGTGCTGTAATATCTTCTGTCTAGGTAAAGGTAAAGGTTCCCCTTGACAATTTTTTTTGTCCAGTCGTGTTCAACTCTAGGGGGCGGTGCTCATCCCCGTTTCCAAGCCATAGAGCCAGCGTTTTTGTCCGAAGACAATCTTCTGTGGTCACATGGCCAGTGCAACTTAGACACAGAACGCCGTTACTTTCCCACCAAGGTGGTCCCTATTTATCTACTTGCATTTGCATGCTTTCGAACCGCTAGGTTGGCGGGAGCTGGGACAAGCGACGGGCGCTCACTCCGTCGCGTGGATTCGATCTTACGACTGCTTGGTCTTCTAACCCTGCAGCAGAGGCTTCTGCGGTTTAGCCCGCAGCGCCACCACGTCCCTACATCTTCTGTCTACCTGTTTGCAAAGCAGATCTACTGGATTGTTACATTTTTTCACGTTGGGTCTTGACTTTAAGGGAGCTAATTGCTCTGCCTGAGACACCCAAGAGCAGAAGTTGAATGTTCTATAAATAGAACTCCTTGCTCTGTTTTCTTGGATCACCCAGTTGGTGTCCTAGGAAGCCAGGGTCACACTCTGCTATAAATACAGCAGAGCAATACCCAGCTGAAACGTGTTGAGTCAATGGCTCCGCTATGTGGTTAGAAACAGAGTTGGTGGCTTTAAGCCTTAATTACTGAACCCAGCAATTTGCCCTTGTTGGCTTAAAACTAAGATGATAAGCAATGAACGTGGGAGGTGCTGATGTAGTTAGGAAAGAGAGGTAGGCAGGAAGGTCCTTGGTGCAATTTTAGGCAGAGGTGCCAAACCTCAGGGCTTGGGGTGAAATCCAGTCCTCCTGTGGTCCTAATCCAGCCTTCGAGGTCTCGGTAGAACTGCCCTGTCTCCTTCAACATGACACATCTGGAAATCCCACAGCTCTTGGGTGGGGTTTTCTCCACTCCAGAATGCTGAAAAGTTACAGCTTTAAGCTAAAGCACTTTTTCAGTACTCACTTTCTGTCTTTGTCCCCGATACCTATTAGAAGACACACATACACACCCCAAAGTATCTCTGAAATCACATGCATCTCTTAGGCTGAGAGAAGCTCCATACATCTGGGATTTAAAGCTGCTTCTTAAACCACCCTCGCATACCCAGCTCATTAGAGATTCATCCACTCCTGATCTTAGAGTTCCCAATTACTCACTGAGTCAAGAGGAACACAGTGAGATTACTGGCAGACTGCCTCTCCTCCCAGCCCTTTTTTGGATAAGTCCAGTTCACCCATCAAGTTTCCGGTTCAGGGATGGTTAATGCCTCTGCCCACCGGCAGTGACACATCCCTCGGTTACATCTAGACTGGATGTGTCCTGCATGAGGCTTCCTTCCAAGAACCTTCAGACACAGTGACTGGTCCAGAAAGGAGTGACCAGAAGAGAATCACACTACACAGCGCCCCCCTAAGGCAGGCAGGGGGAACTTCAGGTCCTGGAGCGCCATCTTTCTTTCTCCGGGGCCCAACCTCCACAACACCATTGTTGGGTACAGGCAAAAGATCTAGTAGTTAAGATTGCTGGACTGGAATATAGAAAAGACAATGGGCTGCAACAATTGTGGAAGCATAGGTTCTCTCTCTTTATATCTCTCCCTCTCAATCTGTCCCACCTGATAGGACTGTTTACAAGACGGCAACAGGTAAAAGAACCATGAACACCAAGTTGAGATTACAGTGGTGCCACACTTCACGAGGATAATCCGTTCCAGCGAAACCGCTGTAGAACAAAATCCTCGTTAAGTGAAATAAAAAAGCCCACTGAAATGCAATGAAACCCCTTCAATGCGTTCCAATGAGCTGAAAACTCACCGTCCAGCGAAGATCCTCCATGGGGCGGCCATTTTCACTGCCTGTAAAGCGAGGAATCTGCCCTAGAAAACAGCGGGGGGCCATTTTGTACACCCGGCGGTCATTTTGAAACCTGACGATCAGCTGTTTTTAGATTGTCATAATGCAAAAATTGGTTCCCGAAGCAGGGAACCGATTGTCGGGAAGCGAAAAAAGCCCATTTAAAACATCATTTTGCAATCGCTTTTGCGATCGCAAAAACCTAATCATCAAGCGATTTCCTCGGTAAGCGAGGCAATCGTTAAGCGAGGCACCACTGTACTGGGGAAAGGGCTGTCTCCCATTCAGGAAGGTTGAAATTTAGCCTCCAAAGCTTCATTTATGTGCAGTAACTGTTTTGGCCACACTGGTATTTTTGCCACCACTTTGTTTGCCTCTGGCCACACCCACCAATAGAATAAAAGCCCCAGATAATCTCCCTTTTTTATCCTCCCCACTGCAGTGAAGAAAGCAATGGTTCCAGTCGGTTTTCAGGCACCCTGATAGCTGCATAAATATGGAGAAGATGGAGATGTCAGCCATCCTATCAATAAAAATAAGCAAACACGCACTCGCGATGAAAATGCAATGGAATCGATGAACAGCCCCTACTGCCCCCCTCGTGCAATTCCAAGCCATGCAGAAAAACTAAATCAGGCTCCTACTATTACTATGACTGTCGTAGCCAGATAGCACGTGGTTCTGTGCTGCAGGGACAAAACCAGGTTTATCTAACTTCTGCTTTCAGAGCAGATGGCTGAGAACAGAGCGTGAGCTGCTGATTTGGGCAAAAAATATATGCTGTGGCCAGCTCTGCCCATTGTTTTATAACCCCCTGTGTTCTCCAAACCCCCTGCCCTGCCAAAACACAAAGATGGAATGTCTCTTTCTGGGTACATGTTGCTCTTTATGAAGATCAGGTCTGGGTAACGCGTTGCCCTTTGGGGACTCTAATGACCACTAACAGTGAGGAATGGGGGAAGACGAGTTCATCACCATCCAGAAGAATACAGGTCTTGGGCAAGTATTTTGTTTTCCTTATTGATGCCCTTCAAGCCAGGACTGTAAACAACCAACTATTCATCTGTCTTTGTGGCCAGCACACATACTTCCAGGCAATTAGACAGATATACATATGTATTTTTCATTAGGAGGCAGTGGGCTAAGAAACCATGGAAAATGTCTCCTCCAGCTTGAATAATTCCATTCCTTGACTTCTCTTACCCGCTCACAAGACACAGGATTTCAAGATGCCTTTTGCGTACAGCCACGCAAGTCAAGTGCGATGCAGGAAGCATTTCTTGTTTGTTATGTGTTTTGTGAACTAACAACTTCATGATACTTGTTTGCCAGTTCATACAAATAGAATTAGGCTGAGCAAAATGGAAGTGTATCCTTTGGAAACATCCTGCATTATTTTTTTACACCTTATCCTTCTTATGCGTACATTTCAATATACAAAGACACTTTTCCATTCTGTTCAATAAGAACTCTACTCGTTTGCCATAAAACACTGATATGCTTTCATTTATGAGCAGTTATATTTTAGTTATGCACATTTTATATTTTATCCATATCATTATTGTTAGCTGTGTGGAAGACTATTTCTAAGTGGAAATGCGGGAGACAAATTTAATAAATAAATGAAAGCTCTATATTGAAGAGGTTTTCCCTACTGCCGTTAGTTCAATTTAACTTTCCTTTATTACCGTTATGTCTCTGCATCCATTTCCTGTTGCTTTCTGTATATTTCAAAATAAATTTCAATATTAAAAAGTTTATTTCTTTTTGGAAGAACTAGCTTCGGTTCTGCAAGTTTGCACTGAAGTAAGAAAACTATGCAAAGACTTAAAAAGATGAGAGGTTTCGTTCATTTAAAAAAAATGATTGGCAGAAGGTTGGATACCTACTTTGGGTAGCCCCTGGGTATCCAGACATAATTCATCAACGGATTAATTAAGGAGGGACGTGGTGGCGCTGCGGGCTAAACCACAGAAGCCTGTGCTGCAAGGTCAGAAGACCAAGCAGTTGTAAGATCGAATCCACGTGACGGAGTGAGCGCCCGTCACTTGTCCCAGCTCCCGCCAACCTAGCGGTTCGAAAGCATGCAAATACAAGTAGATAAATAGGGACCACCTGGGTGGGAAGGTAACAGCGTTCCGTGTCTAAGTCGCACTGGCCATGTGACCACGGAAGATTGTCTTCGGACAAAACGCTGGCTCTATGGCTTGGAAACGGGGATGAGCACTGCCCCCTAGAGTCGAACACAACTGGACAAAAAAATTGTCAAGGGGAACCTTTACTTTTAAGAAAACTTTGCAAAGACTTAAAAAGATGAGAGGTTTCGTTCATTTTTTTAAAAAAAAAATGATTGGCAGAAGGTTGGATACCTACTTCGGGTAGCCCCTGGGTATCCAGACATAATTCATCAAAGGATTAATTAAGGAGGGGGTAACTGGCTAATAATTGAGATTTCAGATGCTAATGGTACAAATTTACTCCCTGCAGTTATTTAGCCTTTTGTATTTCTGGTTGGGAGAGGAAGGTCCGCAGTGCAACAACCCATTGTACCTGACAGATGCAGAGTCTAACCAGGAAAGAGGGCGGGCTGAGTAGTTGGCAAAGCCCTCCCCATGCTTCAAAGGCTGAGTGAATTTGAAAAGGTTGCGCAACTAAGTGTGTTTGGACACAGAAGGTCAAAGGGAAGGCCGGCACCAGCTGCGAAGTCTATCAAGAAGCCTTTCCTGCTTTACCTTTCACACTAGCCTGCAGGGCTGTTAAACAGAGACTGGGTACTCCAGCTGGACAGATGTGTGAATTCTTAGCGGCAAGGCTACAGCAGCTAAGAGCTTTAGAGGTCTCTGCATCTCCAGGCAGAATTAAGAAACTATCCTTGAAGAGGTTTGTTTAATTATTTATTTATCATTGACTGAGTAATCTGATTTGTATCCCTGCCCAACGGAGACTCCAGGCAGCTCAAAAAGTGATTTGTAAAAAGAATGCAAATAAAAACATAAAAGGTGCAATATTAAAACACATATCCAATTGAATCACAACACTTAAATATGATTCAGTGGAAAGCAAACTCAAAGCAACCCAGCCCATTAAGAGTGTCTTTCTTAGAAGTAAGACAGGTTGCCAAAGGTCTACAAGAATGGAAAGATCTTTGTTTGGTGGTGAAAGGGCAACTCGAAGATCTAACCTCTCTTGCAAGAGGAATACTGAGCTCGGGAGCAACAGCCATGAAGATCTAACAAACAAGCTTCTGAAGATGGCAGAATAGAGGGAAGGGCCCTTCCAACAGATCCCAGAGTGCAGGTAAGTTCATAAGCAAGCATGCGGTCTTTCTGACAGCCTAGGTCAAAGTTGTAACCAGTTGCCAGTCAGTGTGAGCCCATCCTAGACCAGCCAGAAATGTGCTCCACTGCAACTCCCACCAGTCTGTGGCTGAGGACAATGGGAGTTATAGTCTACCAGGTTGATCCACCAAAATGGACAAGGCAGCTGCTTGGGATTAGGGTTAAAAATATTTTAAAGAAATCAATAAAATAGATAAGATCCAAAATTGCAGAATTGGCCATCTATCTGAAAACCCTATACTTTATGGGGCAGGGAGGCTAACTCACAGGGTGGAGATATAATGATGTGAAAGCCATCACAGCGGTTTATAACATGGGTGTGGCACAGGTGAATGACAGGTATCTCTTGGCCCTCCAGATATTTGAGACTTCAGTTTCCCAGAGACTTAGCCACCACAGACAAAGGTCAGGGATTGCTGGAGTTCAAAACTTCTGGAGGGTCAACTAGCAACTGGTGTGATGTGGAACCATCTGGGACAGAATGTCTAACGAGGCTGGCTGGGGATAATGGGAGCCTTATCCAACGCACCTGGGAGGGCACCGGGTTGGGAAAGGCTGCTATAGTGCAGGGGGAAATGTCACTAACCTGTCTACTGGCACAATATGTGATCACTCAGTGACAAGGGGCTGGGAGGGAGGGGTTTCAGGACAAAGCAAAAAAGGAGCATGCAATTGAGAGGTGTGAGCCACTACATCAGAGGATGCACATGGAGCTACTGCTGGAAACCCCAAGGCCAAAGGGACTTTAAATTTAATCCTCCATCTTCATCTTGCATATTATAATTGTGTGCTGTCAAGGCAAATTTGACTTATGGCAATGCTTTTCGAAGGTTTTCTAGGTAGAGAGTATTCAGAAGTGGTTCGCCGTATCTTTCTTTTGGGAGCATCTTGAAACCACCATGAAACTTGCCAAAGGCCACGCAGGCTGGCTCTTCTCCCGGGATGCACCCTGGGGAATGAAATTCCTAACCTCTGCCTCTGCAAGTCAAAAAACCTAACTCACTGAGCTATCCAGCCAGCTTTCATCTTGCATAGTGAGTACAATTCAAGTGACCTTCCATTGATCACTATCTTCAAGAAGGTGGTATGAGGAAAAATGCCAGGATGATTTCTGTTAGCCCCAAATGTATATGACACCAAATGCATCCACAGAACCGCAACTAGGCCAAAACCAGCATTTAATCTGCAAAGCACTTTGTACCATTTTACATACACACTGCAAAATAACTACAGTCAGCATCACACCTGTTTACAATGACCATCTTCTTAAGGCTGTTTCTGCCTTCAAGCAAGCAAATAAGCATTTTTCAAAGCTGAATTTTTTTGGTTTTTATTATTATTATTACCACAGTAACTGCTTCTCCCTGTACAGAAAAGCCTCATTCCTTGCCTAGTGGATGCTCTTGACATAATGCAAGGAATTTTTGATTTTTGCTTTGGATTAAGAACACAATCCTATGTGCATTTTAGTCAGGAAGCAGATCCATCTGAGCGCTTGCTCATACCTAGAGAAGTGCACATAGGAACAGCAACCTCAACATGGACGATTCAAAGTGAAAGATATTTGGCACACTGGGGGAGGCTGATGCAGGGCCGGATCAGGTAAATTACAGATCCTCAAACGCCCTATGGTTCTGGGGTTGCACTGACACTAGAAATGCACACTGCACAGCCATTTTTCATACGCACCACCCTCGATTATTTAAAAACGAAGGGGGAGAGGTGCAAGTCTTTGTGTCTCTCAACTTACAGAAATATGAAATACAGGTCTCTGAAACGAAGGATTCTTGCCATGGAAGGGCGAGAAAGGAGATGAGCACAGAAGCAAGAGCTGGAAGCTCATTTCCCTGAAAGGAGATTGCCTTTTAAATCAGTGGGTGTTCCCCCTTGGACCTCTTTTAGAAGCAAAGAAGCATAAAACACTGGAGGTTCCTCACTGTGAGGAGCTCATCCACCGAGCCAGTAGGGAGATCCTGGCTTCATGGTGGGTCTCCTATTGTTCTCCAAGAGAAGAAGGATTGCATTCCAGAGACAAATGCCTGTTTTCTCTTCTTCCCCCCCCCCCAAAGAAAAAAAATGCAGAAAAAGGAGAGACAGCAGCCTGCAGGAATCTGACTGTAAATGAGAATCAAAGAGACAAAAGCCAGATAACCTTTGCAATGTCTGCATCGTGTCTGGATAGCTTTTCTCCTCCGCCACCGTGGTCTCAACTGGTCTGTCCCACCCACCCCCCACCTCGCCCCACCTATGCTGGTTGTTACTCCCCCCCCCCCCGCACCCTTTTCTTTCCTTTTCAGAAGGTTTCCAGCCCAGACGCCTCCCTTCCCCCCCCCGCCGCCCCTGCACACACACACACACACACACACAAACCCCTTCTGCCCAACTCTTTATGCTACCCAGGCATGGCACGCTACTAGCCACAATAGAGGCGAGGGCTCTGGGGGTGGGGTGGGGGGGGACAGCCTCGGGCCCGCAGCCCTTCTCTCCTGCCAAAACGCCCCGCCCCTCGCCAAAAAGAAGATGGATCTCAGCTGGGTCTATTTTGCACACACACACACACACACACACACACACACATGGCCAGCGGCGAGGCCCGGCCGCATCCAGCCGCCTCTTGGCGGGGGGGGGGGGTTGCGCGCAAGGGAGCTCATGCGCAATGGTGCAGCCAGCCCAACCTAGCCAAGTAATGGCCCGGACACCCCCCCCCCGGTCTCTCTCTCTCCGCATCCAGCCGGCCCATCCAGGCGCCCTTCTCTCTCTCTCTCTCCCCCCCCCCGCTCCAAAGCATGGGGACGTGAGGAGAATACGCGGGCCGGGGCGAGCACAAAGAGGGACCCCCGGGGGGTGGGGGGGGAGGCGGCCGGTCCCCTCGCCGGGCGGGCGCGGACGGAGACGGGGACCCCGGGGGAAAGGGCAGGGCAGGGCAGGGCGACCCGTAGGGGAGGCGGACAGGTCCGGCTTACCTCTCCCGCTGAGGAGGGCGACGGCGAGGGCGAGGAGCCCGGCCAGGAGGCGAAGGCGGCGCCCGGCTTTCTCAGCCATCGCGGCGGCAGGAAGGTCGGCAGGAGCTGGAGCGGCGGCGGGCGGGCGGGCGAAGGGGCTCCGAGGGCTCGTCCAGGCGCGGCCGCGCAAAAACCTCCCGCCTCTGCCGCCGCCGCCAACGGGGGACCGGCAGCAGCAGCAGCAGCAGCAGCAGCCTCGGCGAACACACACACACACACACCCGGCGCAGCAACCGCAGCAGCAGCGGCAGCGCGGAGGAGGAGGAGGGGGCGGAGCGCGGAGACGCGTGGAGGGAGAGCGACGAGGGGAGAGGGAGGGGAGAGGGAGGCGCCGGCGAGGGGGCGCGAGTCGCCAAAAAGGGCGGCCCTCGGCGGGAAGGGGAGGCGGGGGGGGAGGAGGAGGAGGAGGGGGCGAGCCGGTCAGGGGAGCGAGAGCGAGGAGGACCCTCCCAAGAACCCCCAACACACACACACACACACACACACACACACACACACACACACACACACACACACACAGGGTCTTTTTTTGCTCCCCGCCCGGCTGGGAAAGCTCCCCCTCAGGCGTCCCCGCGGCTCGCGCCCGGACCCCCGGAGGCGGCGCCTCGCGCTCCCCCTCCCTTTGGAACCCCGGGGGGGGGAAGAGAGAGAGAGAGAGAGAGATTGGGAGGATTCTGGGCGGGCGCGGGGGCTTCCCCTGGGGCGGGGCGGGGCGGGGCAGGGGGGGGGGCGCGGTTGGACGCCTGGACACCCGCTCGCGCCTCGCGTTCCGTCCGCGGGTCCCGCAGCCGCCGCCGCGGGTGACGGAGGGCCGCTGTTTTCCTGCGGGAAGGGAAACGAGCCCGCTGTGCGCAGGCCCGGCCCTTGGGCAGCCACCAGCAGCAGCAGCAGTGACCCCCTCCCACAATGAAGCAGCAAACACATTAGAGCCGGCGTTTCTTCGGGCTGGGCTTTCATGGCCGGGGGGATCGCCAAAGGGGGCATTTATATACTTATTTATTTATTTAGCTAGCGTTGTGCTAAAAACAACCTGGCTGGCTTTCAGGAAGATGCCTCTGGAGGTGGTGTTCCCCATTTGCTGGCCCTGGATTTTGCACTCTGTTAAGCCAGGATCTTTTTCCAGACAGAAACAAAGAGGCTTGCCAGACCTTAAAAAGCTCACCAGTTCTGTCTGTCATAAGCCTTTCGAGGATTATGTGAATACAGTTCGTCAGATGGAACAAGGTTGCCCATCCTGCCTATTTTTCCTGGCAAGCACACTTTCAAGGTGCAGGTGGGGGTGAATGTGGGAGATGCTGGGTCTGATTGTATACCTTTATGTAGTCCCCACCCACTGCAAATTTCCCTCTTTATACAAATTCATAATGAAAATACTAGAGAGATTATAAGAACGATCAACAGAAAGGAGGGGAAAACTAATTTTATATATTTTATATATTATATTGTTCTCTTTTATCTATGTAAGCCACCCCGAGTAGACATGGTCTAGAGGGGCGGGGTAAATAAATAAATAAATAAATAAATAAATAAATAAATAAATAAATAAATAAATAAAAAAAAACCCACCATGAGCGATTTCTTCTCTCTCTGAAATCAGAATCAGCAGCTGGCTCTTCTGTGGGGCCTCCGTTCAGATGCTTGGAGACGTCTTCCCTTAATCTTTTTCTCTTCCGTGGCCAGTTTTCTGGATCCCTCACTGTTTTGGGTGGCGCCATCTGGCCATCACTCCAGTTTGTCTGCATTAACAGGGCAACACCCAATTTTGGAAAGGATCTCAAGGGATAACTTTCAGTACCAACGGGATGGAAGGATCAAAATTAGCTCGACGTTCCTCCTGCCAGCGATGAGCCATAGGAAAGTCATTTTAACATGGAGGGTGGGACCTACAAGGCCATGTCTGGAGGTCCAGAAGGCCAAGCTCAGCTCCATATCTGGAGGCCAAGGGGGCTAGAATCTGCCAGATTTTCCTCCAAGGCTTAATATTGTCCATTTGTGGTCTACATCCTTCTCAAATTGGGTGCCCAGAACTAAACTTGGTACAGTACTCCTATTTTCTTAAAAGGTCTTGTAGAAAAACATAAAAGAAATTATGTATGTTAGTCAATTGAAGTTTGGCAAAGATTAAAAGGAAGAATGAAGGCTTGGAACTTCCATTATATCACAGAAGTGAGCACACCCCCTAACATTTCATAAATAGTTTAGTATATCTTTTCATGTGACAACACTGAAGAAATGACACTTGGCTACAATGTAAAGCAGTGAGTATACAGCTTGTATAACAATGTAAATGTGCTCTCCCCTCAAAATAATGCAACACACAGCCATTACTGTCTAAACCGCTGGAAACAAAAATGAGTACCCCCCTAAGTGACACGGACCAAATTGGGCACAAGTTGACGTTTTCCCACCCTGGTGTCATGAGACCTGTTAGTGTCACAAGTCTCAGGTGTGAAGGGGGAGCAGGTGTTCTCGCTCTCCCTCTCTCCGAATGGTCACCGGACTTTTCAGAGGGAACCTCATGGTCATGAACTATCTGAGGATCTGAAAATACGAATTGTCGCTCTACATAAAGATGGCCTAGGCTATAAGAAGATTGCCAAAACCCTGAAACTGAGCTGCAGCATGGTGGAAAAGACCCTACAGCGGTTTAACAGGACAGGTTCCACTCAGAACAGGCCTCGCCATGGTCAAGTTGAGTACCCGTGCTCAGCGTCATATCCAGAGGTTGGCTTTGGGAAATAGATGTATGGGTGCTGCCAGCATTGCTGGAGAGATTGAAGGGGTGTGGGATCAGCCTGTCAGTGCTCAGACCATATGCCACACACTGCATCAAATTGGTTTCCAGGAAGCCTCTTCTAAGGATGATGCACAATAAAGCCCGCACATGGTTTGCTGCAGACAAGCAGACTGAGGACATGGATTTCTGGAACCATGTCCTGTGGGCCGGTGAGACCAAGATAAACTTACTTGTTTCAGATGGTGTCAAGCGTGTGTGGTGGCAACCTGGTGAGGAGTACAAAGACAAGTGTGTCATGCCTACAGTCAAGCACGGTGGTGGGAGTGTCCCGGCCTGGGGCTGCATGAGTGCTGCCGGCACTGGAGAGCTACAGTTCATGAAGGTCAACGTGCTGTGACCTACTGAAGCAGAGCATGATCCCCTCCCTTCGGAGACGGAGCCGCAGGGCTGAATTCCAATATGATAAGGACCCCAAACACACCTCCAGAATGACCACTGCCTTGCTAAAGAAGCTGAGGGTTAAGGTGAGGGACTGGCCAAACATGTCTCCAGACCTAAACCCTTTTGAGCATCCGTGGGGCATCCTGAAACGGAAGGTGGAGGTGCACAAGGTCTCTAACATCTACCAGCTCTGTGATGTCATCCTGGAGGAGTGGAAGAGGACTCCATGGGCAACCTGTGACGCTCTGGTGAACTCTATGCCCAAGACGTTTAAGGCAGTGCAGGAAAATAATGGTGGCCACACAAAATATGGACACTTTGTGCCCAATTTGGACATTGTCCCTTAGGGGTGTACTCACTTTTGTTGCCAGCGGTTTAGACATGGATGGCTGTGTGTTGCGTTATTTTTGAGGGGACAGCACATTTACATTGTTACACAAGCTGTATACACACTGCTTTACATTGTAGCCAAGTGTCATTTCTTCAGTGTTGTCACATGAAAAAATATACTAAAATATTTATAAAATGTGAGGGGGTGTACTCACTTCTGTAATACACTGTATCATATAAGCCTTTGTTGTAACAGGGAAATATTATTAGCAGCCTCTAATTTATGGTATTGCAATAATGTTTAGCTGTTCAATATTTTTTCATCATTCTATTATCACATGGAACAATATTTTAGTAAGATTGCTTATATGAAAATGACAGCATAATTGAATTGCAAACAGGGGGGGAAAGTTGATTCATTGCACAGAGAAAAAATAATTGTGCTGTTTTCTTTATTAACTGTAAATAGATCAATATGTAGTGAGATATTGTAATTTAATGCTGTTTCATATATCGTAAAGCTATTGGGAGGTTCCTCATAAACACTCACAAATGTAAGTTTTGCTTTAAACCACATTTATAATTCAAGTGTAGTTAAATACTAAATGACCAGAATTCTAGTAACTATTTACATGTTTGTAATACAAATATGTAAGGTTAATGGCTTATTAATGAGGTGCCGGTTCATGGGCAAAGCCCTAATTCCACAATCGGGCACACATACAGGAATGCAACCAGCACCTTGTTAATGAACAGGCTGCTATAATGAATTTGATTTCCTTTATGCAAGCACAAATTACCACTAAAATTCTGGCCAACATATTTTGTATTGTTCAGTATTTTTTCAATATTTGTTGTGTTTTTGTACTCCATCCATATAGTCTCAATCTAATGTCTGAAGACGTGGATTTGATCCATGAATGATCGATCCACATTAAAAGATAACCTTAGTCTTCGAGGTGCCACAACATTTTTGTATTTTTCCTTTTGTCTTTTCGTTTTTCATTTTTGCATGCAATATTTAGTATGCTATGCTAAATTTGCTCAGTAGTTTAATGGAGCGGACCCCAAAAGTATTATACTTCCAAATTCCAGATTTTCTAACTGAAAAAAAGAAAACTAAATAAACTAAAGAAAACATAGCCACTGTTTTCTTCCTTCCTTCTCTTTCTCTCCTTTTTCCTTAGGGAAGCCATTCTGGAAAGAGATTATTTTAAAATGACAAACACCTGGAAGGAGCCAATGTAAACGTTTTCTTTTCCACAAATCTTCTCAGCTTCAAATCCCCATTAGAACAACTTTTGCTAGCCTCCTCCTTGAAGGATTCTAGCTGAATATTTGCAAAGGCAAGTGTGCAGTTAACACTTTGCAGGAGAGAAGGGGGAAGATGATTAGAGAAGAGTCTCAACAGAAGCAGCAGGGTGAGCAGGGAAAATATTAAGCATGCCCTATAGCCTCTTCTGTGCACCAATTCCTCTTTGAAACAGCTCTTCTCTCTCCCTTTTCTTCTTTGTTTTGAGAGCTGACACCAACTTTTCTTACACATTGTTCAAAAAGTTAGATATCCTTCAGTCTTGAGAGACTATGGTAATGTGCTCTGTATGGAGGACTTAGAACAGCATCTAGGGTGACTGAGAAGACCAATTCGAAAGTGACCATTCCCTCCACACTGAAGACAAATACAGTCTTTCCCCTGTCCAGCTCCCTGATTTTGCTGCTTTCGTGACTGCCTGTTTGCCTCGGCCTGCTGGACAAGGGTCTCTTCAAATTGGGAGAGGCCGTGATGCACCGCCCGCCTCCAGGCTGAACGCTGAGATTACACATTGGCAAGTAATATTTTATTGACACTTTAAACTGCAAGGGTGCAAATTGTACAAATGCAATTAAAAGAGCATGATAGGTCATTGTGGAGTAACAAAAACATATCCAGAGGTTAGGAAAAACCAGAAAAAGGCCACGTGGTTGTAGAAATGCTACAAATATAGGAACAGGTGATACCTTTGATTGACCATTAATTTTATACACACACACACACACAGAGAGAGAGAGAGAGAGAGAGAGAGAGAGAGAGAGAGAGAGAGTATTAAATGATAAATCATCATCTTCAAGGCTGTGCATCAAGTTCTTGTGAGTAGTTCCAATTTATATATTGTTATGAATGTCCCAGATTCATATGGCTGATGGTGTTGAAGCAAGGTTTACTTCTTAGATGGTGATAGTGCAATGTTCGAGGTGCTTTCAAGCTCTTCCTCAGCTACCAGTTTGAAATGTACGGCCCGTCTCTTAAAGCAGAGGGCAATCAAACAATCTGGGGAAAGTGTTTGTTATTATGCTGTGAAAATAACAGTATCCCGCTGGACAGCATCCATGACCCAGAATTCTAAACCTTACATTTTAAAGGAACTCATTGCTACTCATGACCTCTTTGTAGCCAGGTTGCTATTACTATTCTCTTTACTCTGATCGAATACATAATTCCTTTCATTGCATGTAGTTTACATATTGTTTCCACCTTATCAGGAGACAGCAAATACTCTCTTGGTCCCTCTAGTGGCCAATTCTGATATTGCACTTTGGAAATACTTCCAAAAAGACACAACCAAAGAATACAGTATTTCCCTTGCCACACGGGGTTGCTAATGGAACAAAATCTTTAAAATTCCTGTCCAAATGCCCTTAAGTGAACATTTTAAAAAGTATACACTTATTATTTGTTAGGTCTAAGGAAGTTAGCTGTTAGCCATTAAACCTGGGGGGGGGGGAACCCAACACATTGCAATGCATCGTTATATTAGTAGTTAGAATTTTGTGGTAGACAGCAGTGCATTCCTCTGAATTATGGCACAGACGTTCATGTATTTCACAGAACCGCAGATCCTAAGGTTCCATAGAAACGAGAAGTGTGATTTAAAATGGACTCAACTGCTGTTGCTTCAGTCAAATGGTGGTTGTTTCTGTGGCACTTCCCCCCCCCCCCATTGAGGATGATCAAAGATAATGTTTGCACAGGGGCCAGGGTGAGAGAGGGGGAAAAACATTTTAACCTGGAGAGGAGGAGGTAGATATTAGCCCTTTTTTCTTGAGTGTAAATACTGAACCAGTGCATTCAAATTATAAGAAAGGAGCTGCTGACTAAACATTAGGAAGAACTTTGTGACAATCAAGAGCTGCTCAGCTGTGGAACGGAGCACCATGTATGATGGCGGAGATCAGTCAGACACCTGTTGTGGATTTTATTTTCTGCTGTAGATGTCCTGCTTCAGCAGACAGTTGGACTGATGGCAGTCCATTCTCTTCTACATCTACAGTACTCTCATCCTACAAATTAATTACCTACTTACTTAATTAATTATAAATAAATAAATAAATAAATTCCTACATGCAGAGCTTGGAAAGTTAATTTTTTTTCAAAATAGTTAATTCCTTTTATCATTGCAATCTTTTTTTTTAAACCTTCCAAAACTGTTCGCTATCATGTGGAAAAAGTACTTGGTTGTTACTTTCTAATCATTTTTTTAAAATGTTATTATTGCTAAAGCAATAGCATAAAACTCAAAAAATTTCCTATCAAAATTCCTCAAAAATATTCCATTAAAAAGTAGCTTCAATGAGTAAGTACAATGCATTGCTCATTGTGTTAAAGGGGAGTATCTTTACTCCTGCCCATCACACTACTTTTGAAATGTAACTTTAGAAACATAGCCGCTCCCTTGTTAGCCAAGAAAGGAACTCATTGTAGGGAATAATGTTGCTTGTACTGTGTTATAGTATGCGTGTATGTGGAGGCAGTGGGTGGAAGGGAATTTTACCAAATGAAGCCAGGGTGTTGGCCAGGCAAATATTTCATTTGCTTTCCAGCAGCCAGGGCTGTGTGGTGCTTCAAAGATGCTGATGTTAGCAGTGGAAATGCAGCGAGGGAAACTCCCTGGAATACAGATCAGCCAGTCTAAAGGAGAGGGAAGTGAGGGCCGGTCACGCAGTGCGTCTGGGGTGTACATCTCTGGCTGTCTTCCTTTCATCTTTCATTCTGTCTCGGTCTTTCTCGCTCTCTCTTTATGAAAATGTGTGTGTGTGTGTGTGTGTGTGTGTGTGTGTGTGTGTGTGTGTGTGTGTGTGTGAAGGCAACAATCCCACTTCATTTCAACCTAACTGAAACTAGCAGGGTGACATTTGTATTGCTTCTGTCTGCGGCTCTTCTCTAACCTCTGCACATCCAATTTGCATGTCAATGGAAGACGGGGTTGTTGTGTGTGTGTTTTTTTTCAAAAGCTTTCAAGAAATGTTGAGCAGCCCTAGAAGGCCATTAAACCAGAGTCAGATCAGCGCTGGCACGTCTGGGCAAATAAGAGCATTGTCCAAAAGAACAGCTGACACAATTCACAAAAACAGATTGCTCGCTGTTCTATACCGTGACCTGGGGGGGGGGAGTGTCGGTGACCATCGTTAGCCATGCAGAATTTCATCACAGTGAAAAATGAATGAGTTGAGCCAACCAGAGGAACAACAATGGGTCCACCACAGTGTGTCCCCTGAAGCTGGGTCAGAAATGTTGATGTGAGACAAGGCTGAACTCATATTTGCCAAGAAATTGCATTTATTGATTATGTTATTTTATACAGCTCAGTACATTTGTGTGCATGATTCCCAGTCTTGTTATGCACAAATATGTCCCATGTGCCCACATGCATGCACAAAACACATTATCCTCACAACAGCCCTGCGAGGCAGGTTAGATAAGGAGGAATACAAGGTCACCCAGTGAGTTTCAAGCAGGCCTCCCTGGCCCAGCTTGGAACATTCTAAAGAGGGGTCTGGAACTGTGTTATGCCACCCCCATACACACACGTGGCTTCTAAATACCCTCTTTACGGCCTCTGGGTTCCTTCCATATCTTCCAGTCTGAAAAGAAGTGCCAAGAAAACCTGAGAATTGTTCCTCTGGGAGCCACTACGGGCACAATTCTGACTCTTAAAAAGGCATACTTCAATGACTTTGGGAGAGCAAAGTCCTGTTTTTTAAGAACTGGAAGCACCCTTCCAATCACATCTAGTGTTAGTGTAACCCCTATGAAATATTGGTTCAGGCTAAAGGGGTGGGGCTAAGGAAGAGCAGGGTTGCGAGTAAGAGGCTTTTGAATCAGAAAGAGCAGGAGAAGTGAAGAGGCTACAGCTGCTGTTGCCTCTTGGACTGCTAAAGCCCTTGCCAACTTGGTTTAGGGTTTTGAAGATTCTCCTTTGTCATGAATACCCAACTCAGTTGAGAAAGAACATTGGATTTTTTTTTTTTTTTTGGTCTGATTTTGAAATTAAAGGAACACTTGGACTTTGCAAATTCTAAAAGCAACCCCTGCATTGGGACCATTGCCAAGAGCTTGGGTGCACAAATTGTAGCATTTTGTTGTCTGTTATATAAATGCAAATTATAAGATATTAATTATGTTTGCAATATTCATCAATAGTAAGCAAAGAGCCCCAGAGAACTTAAAATGGGTGGGTGCAAGCCACAGCTGGCCACTTCTTCCTGTATAAGTTACACTGTGTTGAACTAGGTGTGTAGGCATCCTTCAGTCTCGAGAGACTATGGTAACGTGCTCTGCATGGAGGACTTGGAACAGAATCTAGTGTGGCTGAGGAGGCCAATTTGAGAGTGACAATCCTTCCCACACTGAAGACAAATACAATACGTCCTCTGTCCAGCTCCCTGATTTTGCTGGTTTTGGGTCTGCCTCTTTGCCTCGGCCTGCTGGACAAGGGTCTCTTCAAATTGGGAGAGGCCCCGTTGCCCCGCCTGCCTCCAGGCTGAACTAGGAATGGAAACTTTAATTAGTAGATACACAATATACACCTTTCTTTTTTCTGTATTGCTTGAACTATTACCATGCTATCTTGTCCTTAACCATGGTTAATTGTGTTCTAAAGTATGTGTATCTCACGGGGACCTAAGTGCGAATAAGCAGGGCCAGTCTTATTAAGCAGAATGAGTCAGTGACCTTAGGCAGCAAACCCTGGGAGGCAGCAACAAGGGGCTACAGGAGGTAGCCTGGTTTGTACCCCTAAGCTAGGCTGCTGCCATGGGTCATTTTAACTCCGCTACCAGCGCAGGCGGCTTTTGTGCTTGGACGGATAGGTGCTGCTGACTGTGATGTTGCAGGTATGGCAAATCCACTCTGGATTTGTGTCCAAAGAGCTCTCCAGGGTGCTGAACCTTATTCCCAAAGTAAATTCAGATGTCTTGGACAAGCACCTGTAAAGTTGGGACTAAAGTCAGGAGAACATTCACTACCTCCTCCAAGAAAATGGGAAACATTCTCCTCTAATATGGACCGGGAGGACTGGTATCTTGTTTCAGGTGGCAAAATACGCTGATACAAATTGCATTTGGGAAACTGAGTTAGGCGGACTAAGGAATCAAGCTGTGGGCTTTAATGCCGCAACGCACAATGATGATCAACAGTGTAGATACTAAAAGGAATCAGACAAGTTTGTTTATATTGGGGTATATCCACGATCCAACAATTTTTGTACCCATTAATGGAACAAATTCCTTCTTTCTCTATAACTCCTTACTCAGAAATATTCCAGATCTAGGCCAATGCTCTGGGGCAGAGTTGGCCCTGCCGTGGGTCAGTGAGGCAACCGCCTCAGGCAAAAAGCTGCTGGGCATGGCAGCCCCCCCCACACTCAAAATCCTCCTTCAATGGAGAACCAAAATGTGAATGCCACACCGCCTGCCCTGCGTCTCCTACATTACTTTCCTGCTCAGCAGGATAATAATGGAAAACTACTACCCTTCTTAAATTACATCTCCCAGAATACCCCACATCAGTATGTGCCACTGATGGTATGGTCTGATGCATAGGTTCTCAACCTGTGGTTCGTGGACCCCTGGGGAATCCGCAACGTGCTCCCAGCGGGTCCGCGATGACTTGAGGAAATGTTATGATCTTTTGCAGTTAAAATAGAATGAATGAATAAATGAAAGAACACAAGAAAGGAAAGGAAACATAGGACAAAATCTTAATTTCCCTTACTTGGCTTTTTAAACCTATCACCTCCAATAAAAACAACAAAAAAGTAAGATTTGGTTATGATAATAACGGTTCCATGGCACATAACTGTTTGGTATTTCTGCCCACAGTGAGAACATGTAAGTGAATGATGCTGAGTGGCTAAGAGAAAGCACATGACTTTTTTTGCCACTGCGCAGACAGTCAGAAGCTAGGAGAAGAGAGCATTGGAGTCAGTCAGTGTCAGTCTGAGCGAGTGTTCAGACGGACTTCATGATGATGTTTTCTCTTCTTCAATTTTTGCTAATAAAACCATTTGGTTATTGTCAGGTAAAGTGACTTTTCGTTATTATCACAGTGAATTTTGTAACAGTATATTTTGGGTGAGCCTCAGAACGGATCGCTGGCTGAATTTGAAACGTAAAAGAACTGATGAGCGTGCATCCCACTCAAAGCAAAACAAAGTTTTTCCTAAGTATCTTAAAAAGTCTCGCCATTATAACAAAGAATATCTGTTGATGAGACTCTTTGTCAGAAACTAAATAAATTTTTGGTGGCCTTTAGGATTTTAAAATTTGAGCTAAGTCTTGATGGTTTGCAGCAACAAAAGATTTTTAAAGAGGGTCTCGTGTTAAAGTAAAGGCTAAGAAAAACTGGTCTTGATGTATTCTCTGAATTAGAATCAAGAAGTGTAATGTCTCCTGTCTCTGATCTTGATGCAGGACAAAGGGAGACACTGCCTTACAACCCTCACTGAAGCCAAATTCAGTAGCCACTCCTGTTTACTTCTGTATATGGAACAGCAGGATCATTATTTTTGCCCCAGGCAGCAAAATATCTTGAGCTGCCTCTGGGCTAAGGAGCCCTACAGAGGATGTTTCCAGAGGAGATGAAGGGAAAGTTCTGCTCAGAAGTCCCACACCTTATTTATTTACCCTGCTTCTTGTTTGTATGTTATGTTTCTTAAAACTTTGACAACAGTTGCATCCAATCCAGTTTGTTTTTTATTATTGTTTGTATTAGGGGTTTTTGTAATGCATTTCAAACTTTTGTCTTAAATGTTTCAAAACTGGCAAGGAGATATTTTAAACATGAATGGGACTGCAATAATCATTAAGCATGAAAATCGAAAGAAAACTACAGAAAGAAGTGGTTTGAATGGGGGGGACAGAGTGATGCTTACTCCTAGTTCTGTATCAACATTTGCAGCTGTAGAACAGGAAAGGTGAAACATCAAGCAGAAAGTCTAGTCAGGTTTGCTTTTTGTTGAAAAGCTTGGGTGCTGAGTAAATTGAAAAGTCTTCAGTAGACACAGGAAGGTATGAGGTGGAAATCTATCAGAGGAAGCGTTCTGTACATCTGGTCTGTCCTCACAAACATTTGTTGGTATTCAGCTGTCATGCAGCTCCCTCCAGAACATGTCAGCATTAGGAAGAATTGACTGATAGAGATGTTTGACAGGAGAACAGGCTACCTCAGAAGACCTTTGAAAATGAGGTCCTTTATTTGCACACACACACACCCCCGGGCGAAAGGTGAAGTTATCCAAAGGTGCAATTAATTTTGAAGATTTGTTTGAATTGCAGCAGATAAACAGGGAATAAGATCTACAAGATGAAGGCAGAATATAAAATAAAACAAAGGAAAAAAATCTACGAATTTTTGAATGCCGTGTGCTAATTCCTATAGACTCATGCCAGTTTTAAACAAAATTGCCCCACAGCAGATTGGAGAGGAGAAGATTATGTCCGGATGATCTGAATGCCTGCAGCTTAGGTGGTTTTCCTGGTGCTGTTAACTGTAGATAGGTGACTTCAGTGTCTCTGATTCATCTCCAGTGTGTGGTGTATAAAATGTTTAAATTGGACTTGGATGTCCCTTTAAACACAGGGCGCTATCAAAAAGGGAGCTGGTAGCTCTCTGAAGAAAGAGGACTGCCCTCGCCGAAAAAAGACACAGACCCACCCATTTAACAGTGTTCCTCTCAGGTTACTATTAAAAAATAAAATGCAAAACTTTTATCCCCAACGGACAAATAGATTAAAAAGCACAAAACTTTTGACGGAATCCCCAAGTGGTGCGTCTGGGAAACAGATCTGCTCCCACATCCTTCAAAAGTACACATATAAAAACAGCAATAATTGCCTTTTTGCAAAGCCTGCCGAAGGTGGTGTGTACATAAGGGAAACTGTGTCGCAATTAAAGTGAGAACAAAGAAATAAGGAAATAAAAACATGACGAATAATTTTGCATGTGAAGAGGTGTGCTGTTAAGTGCATTTACTCAGAAGAAACACACACACACACACACACCCCGTTGCCTTCAGTGGAAACTTTACTCTGTGCTACGTGTGGTTTAGGATTGCGGCTTTTGTAATGGCAGCTGGATGCCAACCGCCTTGCAAATA
This sequence comes from Pogona vitticeps, assembly GCF_051106095.1. Taxonomy (NCBI): domain Eukaryota; kingdom Metazoa; phylum Chordata; class Lepidosauria; order Squamata; family Agamidae; genus Pogona; species Pogona vitticeps. Next base: position 20,135,017 of record NC_135793.1, on the reverse strand, counting down.
CAAAGCAATCAATTGCAGGAGAGGAGAGAACACCCCCCTTTTAAAAAAAGAAAGAAAAGCAAGACACTGTAATGCAGAATAGCTGACCCCTACCGGTAGAAAGCTATAATGGAGCTGACGGATAGCTAAAAGTTCAGTTGTCTTGTAAGACAGAGGGTGAAAAAGGGCACCTTGAATATGGTCCAATTGCGGTGTAGTTTTGTTTTGATCAGGAAGGACGTGGTAGGGAAACTATTCAACGTGGTTGAAGGTTCGGGTGTGCGTCTGTGTTCTGAGTCATTTTGACCCAGAACCCACAGCAGCCGGCTACACTGGAATGCCTGCTTGTCATTGGCACATTGACTGTGTTAGCTTCTTCTTCAGGCTGGGTTTTCCTTCCATTTATGCTGTCCCTTTGAAACGTTGGCTTCTGCTCTCCTTGCAGAGAAGTACTCGTAGTTTCAAAAGGTTTCTCTACGGTCCAAGCCGTGTTTGATGCAAAAGGGAGTGTGTTGCTATGACTCAAATGGTTCTGATGGAGAGGGGAGAGTTTAGAAATGAATAATTTTGGCAGGAAAATTCAACAAAATTTGTTATCAACTCGGCAGCGCCACAGAGGTAGGGGTGGGGACCTGGGTAAGGGCATCCCTCTTAAAAGCTGTCCGTTTAGCACCCAATGCCATGCTTTTGGAGAATGGCTAAAATAGAGGGAAAGTTTTCTGCATTGCCCTTAAGCTGTAAATATTAAGGTAAAGGCTCCCCATGACATTTAGTCCAGTCATGTCTGACTCTAGGGCGCGGTGCTCATCCCCATTTCCAAGCTGTAGAGCCAGTGTTTGTCCGAAGACGGTTTCTGTGGTCATATGGCCAATGCGACTAGACACAGAATGCTGTTACCTTCCCATTGTGGTGGTACCTATTTATCTACTTACATTTGCATGCTTTCAAACTGCTAGATTGGCAGGAGCTGGGACAAGCGATGGGAGCTCACTCCGTCGTGTGGATTCGATCTTACGATGGCTGGTCTTTTGACCTTGCAGTCCAGAGGCTTCTGCGGTTTAACCCGCAGCGCCACCATGTCACCCTGTAAATATTAAACCAGTAGGCTAAACCTATGGAGAACAAAAACTACAGAACTTGTTGAATGGATGAATGCTGAAGAGGGTCTCTCACCAGGAAAAGAATCCGGTTGGACCATCTGAAAGACCCTTAATAGGCTTTGAAGTGAAGTAGGAAGGTCAAAGGATAATGAAGTAGCAACTTGGATACAGGACAAATTTTCTGTGATTGTTTAGAAATTCAAACAATGCAACACGTATGTGCACGCAATTTATGGCCCACTATGAGTACAAAAGAAGATCTAACAAAATGGTTGAGATAGCGCTATCAAAATAGCAGCCCGCTTCCGGTCAAAAATGTTCTAATTACCTTAACACTTAAATTTTTAAAACCTTTTTTTTACTGTATTTCCCATCAATTAAAAATTTTAAATTATGCAACAGCCTGAGACAAAGAAAGAAGGGAAAGCACCTTGCAAAATACTCGTAACAACCAGCTCAAGAGCAGCCTGCAGGAAAGCATAGCTCTCTGTGATGTAAAAGAAACATGGAATAAAGCCAGACTCTAGTGCAGCCCCATCTACCTTTGGCTCCCGGGGTATTGGACTATGATTCTGATATTCCTCAGCCAGTATGTTCTGTATCAAAGGTGATGACAGTTGTAAACCAATGACTTATAGGGATGTAAGGTTTAGGAACCACTGTGGTACGGGTTTGCACTTTTCTTTGGAAAATATGCATTAAAAACAACAACAACAAAGCACAAGGAGGGAAGTGCATGTTCCAAGGAGCAGGCTCATTAAAACAGCCACTGGTGTATAGTCTTAAACAGCAAAGGGACACCTTGAGGACTAGCAACTGTATTGTACCATTGTTGTGTTATGTGTCATCAAACCTTATAGCGACCCTAATAGGGCTTTCAAGGTAAGTAAAATATTTAGGGAGGGTTTTTACCAGTCCTACACACACACACCCCAAGTGAGTCTCCATGGCCAAGCAGGGATTCAAACCCAGGTCTCTAGAATCCCAGTCTATCACTCTATCCGCTACACCACCCTGGGTATGTGGTAGTATTTCTTATTATACCATTCATGTCTGTTATAGTCTACTTCATCAGATGCATGAAGCGTTATTTAGAATATCAGCCCCTACGGTGCACACAAGAGCTTGCCTTATAGTGAACCAGACTGCTGGCTAAGCTAGCTCAGGACTGTGAAATTGGATGGAATGGCTGTCCAGACAGATTTCTGCCCGAAATGTGCCCTTCCTGTTGAACTTCCAAGCCTTATCCTCTGAGAATTTGGTGGGAGAAGAAGGAAGCAGGAGGAGGAGGTAACGACCAGCCGCGTCCTTTTGATGCCCCTCCTTGCTACTGGCTGCTGTGCATTGCGCCCAACCCACCAACATAGGCACCAATTGCCATTGCTCCGGTGCCACCACAGAGAAGTCTCCCTGTCGTCTCTATGCCAGCTGTGTGCCTGTGGGCAAAAGGGTAGGAATGAAGTCCTCTGAGCCCAGGCCCCAAGTGGCTCAGTAAGAGAGGAGGCCCTTTCCAGAAGATGCTGACTGCCAGCTATTTAGGGCTCTAGATGTCCGCTCTTGTGCCTAGACTAGGGTGTATTCATGGGGGATCGAAAATATGCCAAGTCCTCTATCTGTGAAGATTCTCAGTCATCCAGGTGAGGCTATCTGGAAGTTGAGTCATGGCAAGTGGACTTTTCCCTTATTAGGTCGACCTAGACTCTGATGTTAGGAAAGTGTACGGGCAAGAGGAGAAGGGAACGACAGAGGATGAGATGGCTGGACAGGGTCACCGAAGCGACCAACATGAATTTGACACAACTATGGGAGGCAGTGGAAGACAGGAGGGCCTGGCGTGCTCTGGTCCATGGGGTCACGGAGAGTCGGACATGACTTAATGACGAAACAACAACAACAACAACAACAACAACAACAACAACAACAACAACAACAACAATGTGGCCATGTACATACACATTCAGACCTGGATTTTTATGCAGGTCATCAAACAGGACGACCAATGCCATTTCTGTACCATGGCACGGCCTGAAGCCCAACTGGAATGGATCCAGGGCTTTAGATTGGGAAGGGAAGGGACTGGGAGGGAAAGACAGTCAGTGAGGCTTGCATTTGTATTTTACCCAGATTCTGGACCCATTCCTGTCAGACTTCTTTCCCTCACCATTTGGCCCAGAAATACTTCTGGTTACTCTGAATGTTTGCCTGTCTTACTCCTAGGACACCACAAGGACCTGATGTCACAAAGGTGCAGCCCGCTGACATCACAGAGACTTAACCTCCTGGTTTGAGATAATGTCTGGCTTGCCCATCCTTGCGCATCTTTCAGAGTTTTGAATTTTTGGTTCAACTTCTCTAGCTGTGCAGCAGAAGTGTAGGAATTCAGAGCGAACAGATTCCCCAGAGTAGTCTTCCCCTTTTTTCATAATCTGGTTTCAATAACTCACTCTGAGACATTAGTAATAGAAAGAGCTTTTTAAAAAGTTTCATTTACTTACGGTTGAACATATCAAACAGCAAACTGACAAACATGACTGCTTTCAACAACAAACTTCAACATGCTCCCTGCTTCCAACAGACTACTGAGAGAGAAAAAAGACACAGAGCAGACAGGCGGGACTCTCTTTGAATTCAGAGGCAGAGAAGGAATGATTGGCTAGTGCTGGATAGACTGACAGTCACCCCAGCTCAGAAAAGTCCCTCACACCCATATCTACTAGAGACAGTGTGTGAGGCTGGAAAAACCTCCAACAGGGTAAGATGTCTTCACTGTCAATTACATTTGAGTCACAATCTAATTAAATTTTGTGCTGCTTCTTTCCTTTCCTTCTTTGGCTCAACAGAATCTCCCTTCCTCTTTCTGGCATTCCACGGGGGTATCTCCTGCACATCTTTTCCCGTACAATGCCTCTTCCTCAGCTGAGTTTCCAGAGATGCTCTGTCTTCTTCTAAAGAGAATCAGAGCTCATGAGAGGAAAATCCGGGAGAAGCCATTCCCCATTCCCCTCCCCTGGGTTTGGCAATGAAGCAGAGTTATGGCTGGCGCTTTCAGCGTTGACTCAGAAGCTGCATCAGCATCTGTTGTGGCGGAGAAGCATCTTCTGAATGAAGCGGGGAGGATAAGGAATGCCAAAGAGAACACTGCAGGCTCTCCCCCCCCCCCCGCCTTTGGTTTCTTTTCTTTGTCTCAATGAGTATATCCAGGCTTCCGTAGCTCCACACAGGCTCTTGGTACTTGAAAAAGTTGTGAAAGGCAAGCTGAATTTCTCCCCAGATGTTCTGCTGGTTCATTCTGCTGCTACCCTTTCCTGGGAAATCAGAATTACTCACCTGTAAGTAAGCAAAAGACCATCTGGCACTACAATTGATCAAGGATTCCCTCAAAACCATGTCCCTGTGAAGATCCTTTGAAGAACGCAAGCCAAACCCAAACCATCTTTGGAAAGGGCTGTAGCAAGCACAAAGACAATCTTGGCTTGATTATGTTTACGCTGGAGTTGGCATTTTCACCCTCTGGGCAAACGTGGCCTTAGGGACCCATAGGTGCTTTTCAGCACCTTTGGGCCCTCCCAGCACCACAGACCTTCCCAAAATGCCCAAGACGATCGGGGAGGAAAGGTCAAGGGGAACTGGAAAAGTTGTGGTAACCTTCCGGATATTTAATTCTAGTTCTCATTGGACTGATCAGCATCTGGAGGTCCCCAGGTTCTGCAGCCCTGTCTTAACAAATCTCGGGAAGATGAATTGGGAGCAGCCACTGTCTCAGCTCTGTCAACTTGATCATGAGCCCACAGGGCAGAAGGAAATGCCCAAAAGTAGTGTAGTCTATTCCACAGAGGTGGGCAAAGAGCATATTGGATGACAACTCCCATCAGACCTATCCAGCATAAACAATGAGGAAGAATGCTGGGGTTTGTAGTTGAACAACATCTGGAGAGCCCCCGCTTTGCCCACCCCTGAGCTTAAAGGTTAGATGTGGCTAAGAACAGCAGCCAGTGGTAGACCTGACTTTCTCTCTAAATTGGTCTGATGGTCCCTTAAAGCCACCAGAGTAGGTGACTGAGACCCTCATATTCTAGGCTGGGGGAATAGCATTTCTTTTGAGTTTGTTATGTAAAGGGGGACTTCTTCTCGTCTATCCTCCATCTCCTTCCAATGGATTTCACAGAATGACATCCATTCTGCTATTTTGAAGGCCAGATAAAAACGGATGTCCACTCCATGTCCTCCCATTGTGCATGGATTTTATCAAGTGCTTTCCTGTCCCAATGCCTTTCCCATGTTTTTTTCCTAATATAAGAAGCTCCAAATGCTTTAGGTCTACCTAAACTGACACCCTCTAGATAATTTGCCCTACCAAAGCTCTCACATATCCCCAGCCATCATAACCACGGCCCTTCACCATTTTTTTAGTTTCTGTCCCCTCCTGGTTTTGTTTGCTTTCGACACTATAACTTTTTCATTTTTAAAAAGGAATGTGTTGTTTACTAATTACTTCTCGGCAGCCAGATTGTCATTACTGTTCTTGTTGTTTCAATGAACCAAGAAGTCAGCTGAGTTTATCTGGCCTGAAAATGCTATCAGGTCATACATAACCTGTAGGCCAGAAATACAAAGTAGTGCTCTCTGGTTCTCTCTAGTGGCCAATTCAGATGTTGCCCCTTGCAAATGTTTATAAAAAGAGAAAGGACACACTGCCAAACATCCTCTCGCACAGCTTCGTGAGTCACAACGGGAGTAGGCCGACGGAAGCAATGGAACTTACAGGACAGTTGACTCACCAAATGTCCACAGATTCAATGGGCCCTTGCCGGCTGCTTCTGATTAAAGAAATAGTGGCAGAAAACTTGAAAAAAAAAACAGCCAATATGCCTTTCAAAAAAATTCTACAAATGCCTATTATAAGTAATTTTGAAAAGAACCTGGAAAATGTTACCTCTTACTTCTTAAAAGCCAAATACTTTCCCCTTTAGTTTCACTCCAGTTTTGTAACTACTTCTTACATCGCTCATTACCCCCAAAAGCAACTAGTTACAGGTGATCATGTTACTTGTAACTAATTGCTTCCGATTCTTTGAACAGCGAAAATGCAACCCTTGGCAGCAAAATCACCGCCCACCTCTACTGTTTGTTGACAAGTCAGCTGAGATGGCCCCCTGGTGCATTGATAATAAAGATTGATTCATGATTGATCTCTCTTTTACACATACCTTGTAAACAATAATTTCTGCCGTTTTGTGTACAGGCATGCATGCAAACAATCAGTTATATAGAGAGCAAGGCAATAAGTACAGATAACTTTGCATTATTTGTGTTGGTGCAATTGTAGTTAATTCTGCCCCTGTACATAATGAGGATGGTCCCTCACAACAGCCAGAGTGCCTGGCTAGCTAACATTGTGCTTTGGGGTGGCCGTCTTCCCATCGTCTGCACTTTATGTAACCAATGAACATCATATAAGGAGTCTATTTAACACAACTCTTTGTCATCCAATTTGCTGTTCCTGCCAAATATTTGTGGGCATCTGAGGAATGCTTTCAACAAACAAAAATGGAGGAGGGACACAAATAAAGTCTTTTTTTTTTTAAATGTATGTGTATTCATTCAAAGCTTTTCCTCCCTTGGTTAAATTATAAACCATAAACACAGCATATTTACTGAATGTGCTAGCAGGGAGAGGAAATAATAGCTTGAAACAACGCAGGGGGCAACCTATAACCGGAATTCTTTCATATGGGCAAACAGGATTTACAAATGGAAGCACTGAGGGTGGGTTAGAAGCAGTTAGAGCTTAGGAGATTTAATTAATTAATTAATTATCTAGATTATAGATTGTATATATATATAAATCTCAGAATTCTCCACTGGCACTCCCATGGCCACTGGCTGTGTTGACTGAAGGACATTCCCCAAAATAACTTTCCCCAACTCAAAGCCTAGGTAAAGGTAAAGGTTCACCTTGACATTTAGTCCAGTCGTGTCCGACTCTAGGGCACGGTGGTCATCCCCATCTCCAAGCCATAGAGCCAGCATTTGTCTATAGACAGTTTCCGTGGTCACGTGGCCAGCGCAACTAGACACAGAATGCTGTGACCTTCCCACCGAGGTGGTTCCTATTTATCTACTCGCAGTTTTACATGCTTTCAGACTGCTAGGTTGGCGGGAACTGGGACAAGCGACGGGAGCTCACTCCAACACGTGGATTCTTACGACGGCTGGTCTTCCGACCTTGCAGCACAGAGGCTTCTGCGGTTTAACCCGCAGTGCCACCACGTCCCTGTGGTTCAAAAATGGCTCCCAAATCCACACTATTTTAAACTGCATCACGGCTTCCATTTCGTCTGACGTTGCTGGCTAGCCAGTGCTGGGAGGTTTCCTGGCTACTGACAGGAGAGTAGATTCCTCACCCCTTAACCTGGCACAAAAAATGGAGCTGCTTGAACAACATAACCAACTGGCCATTACTGGGAGGCTTCCTGGCTACCTTGGCACTGGCTGGCAAGTGATCTTGTTCTTGCCCAGGGGGCAACTCCAGAGACTTCACTCGTCCCACATTCAAACGGGTGAAAATTCTCAGTGGCTGCCGTGCCCCTGGCACATTCAGTGGTGGGGAGCCTCTCTGTGCTGGCCAGTCAATGGTGTTGCCCGGAACCCCATGTCCTGCTTGAATGGGAGGAATTGCATTAGAACCAGATGTGTGTGGCCAGGCATGCTCTTGCCTCTTTGCAATTGACCAGATTATTGCAATCATGTAATTCCAGGAGACCTGGGTTCAAAATCCCCACTCAGCCATGGAACCTTACTGGCGGAATGGAACTGGTAAAACCACTCCTTAAATATAGTATCTCACTTTGAAAGCCCCTTTAAGGTTGCTATAAAGAGCCTCGTGGCACAGTGGTTAAACTGCTGTACTGCAGCCAAAACTGTGCTCACGACCTGGGGTTCAATCCCAGGTAGCAGGCTCAAGGTTGACTCAGCCTTCTATCCTTCTGAGGTCCGTAAAATGAGTACCCAGCTTGCTGGGGGGGGGGGGCAATGTGTAGCCTGCATAACTAACTTGTAAACCGCCCAGAGAGTGCTTGAAGCGCTATGGGGTGGTATATAAGCAGCACGCTTTTGCTTTTATAAATTGGTCTTTTATAAATTGGACAACACATGACATATACGCAGAGCACACTGGATTGTAAGTGAAAATCTGCACCATTCTGGGCTCAGAAATCAAGTTCTCAGCACCAGTCAAGTAGAAGCCCCCTAGCAAGGGCTGAAAAAGGCGCACACGGAGGTGCTCTGGGGGCAAATTGGTCCACGATTATATCATGCGATGGCTGAGGGGGGGGGGAAGTGAACCAATCCATTCCCGCAACACACCAAACAGCAGGACAAATACCCATCCGAGGAGTGAACCCCAAGTCAACTAAATTCAAAATACCTTGTGAACAAAAACGTTTGGTCTGTTGCTGAAGCCATTGCAACGTGGACACCAACAGAGAAAAAAGACTTCTTTGGACTATACCTCCCAAAATTCCTCAGCCAAAATGGCCAGTGACCACATTCAGAGACTTGTAGTCCAAAAATTTTCTTTTCCAGGTCCAGGGTGTCAATCTGAGCTGCAGGGCTGTGGCCAGAAAAGGTCCTCTCCCTTGTGTTTTTGAATAGCACATGTGAGATTCTGGCAGGGGCCAGTCTCAACGGAAGATGTTAAGTGGCAGGCGGATACGGGAAGATATTTTTTAATATCCTTGCACCACTTATTAACGGCCCTATTTCTATTTGTCTGTGATACGTGAAGGAGACCAAAAGTAAGGGCAACTTGGCAAAGTTGATGTTCTCATCAACCGCATCGTCTTAATCTGTCAACGAAGGAATTACTTCAGTTGAACTTTAAAATATACAGTGGTGCCTCGCTAGACAATGATAATCCGTTCCACTGAAATCGCTGTTTAGCGAAATCATCGTCTAGCGAAAAGCATTTCCCCATTAGAATGCATTGAAACCTGTTTAATGCGTTCCAATGGGGAAGAATTGTTGTTGTCTAGTGAAGATCGGCCATAGGAAAGCCACTTTGCAAACCGCCGATCAGCTGTTTAAATAGCTGTCTTGCAAAGCTTAGGTCCCGAAAACACCCGTTTTGTGAGCACGGAGGGATCTGTCAAAATTGTTGTCTAGCGAAAATTGGTTTGCGAAGCAGGGACCAAACATTGTCCAGCAAAATTCCCCCATAGGAATCACTGTTTTGCGAATCGCTATAGCGATCGCAAAAAGTCAATGTCTAGTGAAAAAACTGTCATGCGGGGTAACTGTCTAGCGAGGCGCCACTGTACTGAAATTCTGCCCACCATTGCATTTAATTCCTTTGCTTAGAGTTATCCATTGTATGGGAAGGAGTCAGATTCTCAACAAGGTCTGAAGCTCTGCTTCTTCATATGTTAAGCTGATGGGCAGGTGTAATTCAAAAGCATTTCCTGGGTTGGTAAGTCTGTCTTCCTTTCTTCCCAACATCTATCACCATAGGAATGTTACAGGTTAAAGAAATCAGATTTTTCTTTGTGTTCCTTTTTCTTGCGTTTTTGTTACTGAAACCCATATTTATAAAGGACCATCTTTGAGCGCTTGTTTGTGGGAATAGCTGCCAAGAATACAGAACTAGGGAGTTTGTTTGTTTGGTTGCTTTTATACACTATGTCTCCTCTAATGAGCTTAAGAAATTGTTCACGCCTGTTCTCCCTCCACCCTTTTATTGTGACAGCCACCCTTAGAGGAAGGTCATGAATGGCCCAAGGTCATCCAGTTATCTTGTCCGTGAAGGCCAGACTCTTCCTCTACTTCTTACACCACTAAAAGTGAAGTCCGTTAAGCATCAACCCTTACATCGATAAATCCTATTGGAAAGTGCTTCTAGAGTTTCCAGCTTAATGAGATATCTACAGCTGTTGTATTGCAATAAGTATCTGTCATTTAAAAGTGTGGGAAGCACAGTTACAAACGGGCCAGACAAAATGGATATGTGATAAATCATACATCTCAGTTTTCACTGAAGGACTGGGAATCCTTCACTAAATCCTAGAGCCTGAACAAAAAGGTGGACTGCAGCTGCATCATGGAAGATGCTGCTTAATACGGGGCAAAGGATTTTTCCAGCTAGAATTTGGAAACCATTAGGCATTTAATGAGCTAGCTGGACTTGCAAAATGTTTCCAGTTAGCATTTTAAGACTCCTCGCCCCTCCTCCCCACCATTTCCCAAAGGCTTACAAAATTTCTTGTGACTTATTTGAAAGAAATAGCATTCTCCTATGTTTAAAAAAATTGCTTTTACCTTTATTCAGCTGTCTTTTCTTCTTCCAAACTGGCAAAGCTCACCAAAACTAAACTAAACTAAAACCTTCTAGAGCCTGCAAATCATTACATTTGATCTCTCCTGAGATTTTTCAGCTGCAGCTAGTGCTGCAGTCTTCTCATGCATACTTACCTGGGAGCAAGTCTCATGCAACCCAGTAGGATTCATGTCTGAGTAGAGCTGTGTAGGATTATATTGCAAATGCCTTTTGAAAACGCAACCATTTAAGATTACATTGACAACAATACATAGACCCATTTTCTTTTAGTCATGTGGGTATGATTAACAACTGAAATCTAGAAAGATCTGGCAATGATTCTGAAATAACTTGTTGTTAGGGTAAGGAAAGAGAAAGACCAAATGTCAGATGCATTGACTCCCTAAAAGAAGCCACGGGCTTGATTTTACAAGAGCGCTACTGAGGACATGACATTTCCAGATGGCTCATTCATAAGTTCACCATAAGTCAGAAGCAACTTGATGCCACACAACAACAACAGGTTAAGACAAGGTAACCGAAGCCGTTGACTTCTAGTAACGGTTCACAGCAATATACATCTCTATGGTTTTGTCCTAACTCTGAGTACCCCAGATTTCAGAGCTCCTGAAAATCTATGCCAATGTTTTGTAGTACTTTTATAATGTTTTCTTTCCCTGCTCTTGAGACGTGCATGGCGATCACAACTGTGCTATCAATATAATTGGACCTGTCCCTTTTTTTTCCAGGGGGATACCAAGGTTAAGACTTTTGTAGTTAACACAACTCTTGTTGATTCCACATTCACCATTCAGCCAGCCCTAACATAGATCAGAATTAGCTAATGGACCTCTGAGAGGTTCGTGGCGGATCAGCAAGAAGACGTCTGAAATTCAGAATCCCAGAATCACCCCCCGCCAAAATAGCCCCCAAACGTATGCAAGCATGCAGGCTGTTTTCTTCATGCCCAGGTTCTAAATTTCCCAGAACCACTGTTGTGGCTACTTTTAGATGCAGGATAGAATTTTGGTTCTACCCTGCAAGGATGTGTGTGTGTTTTTTTTTAAATGTTTGTTTGTTTAATTTCTATACCACCCCATCTCGTGGCATTGCCACTACTCCGTGTGATTTCCAAAAGTGAAATAAAGAGCATAACAACATCCCAGTGACCACAAATATAAAAATAAAATATACAAGGAGAACAACACAGATCAACCACTCAAGACAGTGACCACAGACAAAATATAAACTACAAAATATAATAACCAGAAACAAGACTGACTGATGAACAGTTGTAAAAGCAGTGTATTCTGAAATGCCTCCCCAAAAACCAATGCTTTCATGTGCTTTCTGAATATTAAGAGGGAAGAGTCCTGAGACACCTCCATAGTTAGAGCCTTCCACAGGGAGGTGGCCACCACAGAGAAGACTCATTTCTTAAGAGAAGACCTTCCCGTCTCCCTCTGGGTGGTCACCTGCAGCACCAAAGCCCGAGAGATGTGAGCAGCATAGGAGGTTGATCTTAGGGAGAGGCATCCCAATAGGTAGTGAGATCCAAAACTACTCAGGGCTTTATAGGTCATTCTTAGAATCTGGCATGTAAGCAAACCTGCAGCCAATACAGGTCAGCCAGGAATGGGGAAACATAATCATAACATAATCATAACCTGAAGTCCTGGAGATCAGCCTATATCAGTATATTTGCTGCTACTTCCAAACCGCCTTCAAGGGCTGCCTCACACAGACAGCATTGCAGTAGTCAATCCTCAAGATTACCAATGTGTGAACTAGTGTTAACAGGGACGTCCTGTCTAGGTAGGGCCTCAGGTGTGCAATCCACCTGAGATATATTTAAAAAAGGCAGACCTGGGCATGGCCAAGATCTGTTTCTTCATCAAAAGGGCGGTGTCCAGAAGCACACCCAAATTATGAACTTGCTCTTTTAGGTGGAGTGTAACCCCATCTAGAGCAGACTGGAGATCTCCAGAGGATCAGGATTCCTGCCTAACAACAAGATCTTTGCCTTGTCCATATTCAGTCTCCGCCTGTTCGCCCTTATCTAATCCATAACCGAGGACAGGCAGCGCTCTAGGGTCTGCATAGCTTTCCCTGTATTATAACAACAACAACAACAACAACAACAACAACAACAACAACAACAACAACAACAACAACAACAACAATAATAATAACAATAATAATAATAATAATAATAATAATAATAATAATAATAATAATAATAATAATAATAATAATAATAATAATAATAATAATAATAATAATAATAATAATAATAATAATAATAATAATAATAATGTAGAGGCTCAAAACAGCCACCCCAAGATGTACCATCTGGAGCTAGCCTTGGAAGAAGGACTGGAGCAACCACAACACTAGCGCCCCAATTGTTAAGCTCACTAGCCAGTCCAGAAGGATATCATGGTCAACAATATCAGAGATCGTTGAGAGATTCAGGAGAACGAACAGGGTTACAATCCCCCAGTCAACCTCCCTGAACTGGCTATCAAGAGGGCAGGCCAGAACTATCTCAGTCCCATGGCATGGCCTAAACCCCAACTGCAATGGACCAAATCTATTGGTCTCCTCAAAGAACACCTGCAGCTGGTCAGTCATCACCCTCTCCATCAGCTTTCCCATCAACAGTCTGTTGGTGACAGGATGAAAGTGGCTTAAATTGTCCCCCACTATATTGGCCTTTTTATGACTGGGCAGGATCATTGTCTCCTTCTAGCAGGGGGCCACTGACTCACTCACTCAGGAGGAGTTTATGATCTGAACATCCAACTCTATTACCTCCTTGGCTGATTTCAAAATCTCATGTTTTCTTCTGTTTCACTAATCATATCCGTTCTTCTAAGTTTCCCCTTTGAGAGCTGTTCAAAGTCACCTTTTTAATGTAAGTATATACAACATTTCATTATAATTCTAGAAATCCCACATAATGTCAGCTTGAGTTTCTTGCACACATCCTTTCATACATGACCCAAACCCCTTGTTTGCTTTTCAAAGTATCACATATTATATGATCGGAAGATTCTGGGTGGCGTGTGGCTTTTTCTTTTCTTTCTTTCTTTCTTTTTAGGCGGTTTAATTCACTTTGGACAGAGTCTCCAAACTTGGTGGGACTATGCCTTTAACACAAAATACTTTTGAACCATGTACTCCCCATTTAAAGAGAAAGAATTTGCACATAAGGGGAGATGTTGTCTGAGATAAGGGGGAAAACAGATTGCTTAGTGTTTTATGTTCCTGGCTATATCTTACTTACTTTGAAAGCCCTATTCAGATCACTATAAGCCAGTTCCAACATGATGGCACATGACATACATTGGGAAAGATGTTGGCTGTATAACTCAGATAGCTGGATAGCTCAACAAGTGATGTATGTAGCTGCAGAACCAGAGGTTGGAAATTTTATTCCCCCACTGTGCCTCAGAAGAAGGGAATGGTAAACTATCTTGAAATCTCTGGAAAGGCTCTCCATAAGTTGGAATCAACAACATGCAATTATTATTATTAAAATGGAGAAGTGGTGTAGCTTACGGTAGTGGTTGAACCAGCTGGAGCGATTATCAGCCAGTGAGCTGGGCTTACATCTCTTTTTATTGCCAGAACTGTGGAAAACTACGAATAGTTGAAGTGGCCAACATTAAGCAGGGTAAAATCATGGTCTGTGGGATAAATTAAAATTGGAGCTAGAATAAGTTACTCTTCTGGACTGTAACTCACAGAAAACCCCTATCATCTTGTAGGCAGAAGGATTTTGGATAGTAAAAATAACACTCCCGGGCTCTGTATTTTGTGTTTTAACCCATAAATCAATTCTGGACCCTGGGGATCATCTTCCAGTTGAGAGTTTTCTTGGAATACATATCTCACTAGCTGCCCTTAGAAAGAGAGTGGTGTGTGTTTTTTCAGCACCAGGAGCTGTTCACATTCAAACTTTTGAAGTCCTGCAAAAGATGCTCAGGGGAATGATGACTTACAATATTCTTTTAAACCCACAGAGGTGGGTCAACTTACAGATGCAGTGGTGGCCAACTAACTTTTTAAATTAATGCAGAAGAGTGGGCAGCAACTTTATCCTTTCCTGTCGGAGTCCCTTGGCAGATGAAGTTTTTCCCTTTAAAATCCAAAAACGCAAGTTGTAGAACTAGCTGGCGTTCCTTTTCTGTTCCTAAAAGCAACATAGACCACCTGAATAATTTTCACATATTTATGGTCATGCTCCACAGAAGGGGGTAGAGGATGATCTCATTCCAAGAAGGACTGAAATAACCATGCTTTGAAATGAAACATTCCTTTACTGTGGGGCTACTTGTAAGAACAGAAGGAAACTCTGGCTGTTCTAAAGGTCGAATTTCCAGGAAGAATATGTTAACTCAGTTCAACGGTCTTTTGCTTTTCATGTGTTAGCACGCACACACACACACCTCAAAGCTTGATAATTCACATCTCTGGAGAATATTTGAGAAGAGCCCTTTCCGATGAAACCAATTGTCCATAAAGTTCAGCAATCTGTTTCCTAAAATGCAGAATATAAAATCATCCAGGGAGTCTCTGCTCATGGTGCTTCCCAACAGTGTGGCCTTTAGGGCAGTTTCACTTGGCAGGGCCTTCTCCGTTGTGGCACCTTTGCTCATGGGCCTTTCTTCAATTAGAGAGCTGAATCCCATCCGGTCATTACTTACCGGGGTCTTTCCAACACGCATAGAGAGGAGAACTTAGCCACTCCCCTCTTCACCGTCACTTTCTCCACATGGAGAGCAGCAGGTCTGTAGAAGAAAGGTTCCTGCTCACGTGTAGGCCCACCACACAGAGCAAGCATCAGGGTTCTTGCTCACGTGGAGAATCTGCAACTAAATGGGTATCTCTCACTTTTGGATCTGTTGCTCTCCATGTGAGGACACAGAGGTGAGGGAAGTAACAGCTGGGTAAAGTAACAGCTGAGTAAGGCTCTGATTGGTCATTTGCATTACTCCTGGCTAAGCGGCCCTAAGATTGGATTGCTGCCTTAAATTTCCTCATGACAAGAACTAGGTTGGAGCATCACACTACACAATGTCTTCCCATTATGTGATACTATATTACTTTGAAGCAGACCACCAGTCCACCTCGTCCTGTTTCATCTCCCCTGCTCTGTGCTGGCATCTAACTATCTACTCTGTGTTGCTCCATGCTTTTGACTTCAGGTGAACCCATGAACTAATGACATCTAAAGCAGTGGTCCCCAACGTTGGGCCCCCAGGTGTTCTTGGACTTCAACTCCCAGAAATCCTGGCCAGCAGAGGTGGTGGTGAAGACTTCTGGGAGTTGTAGTCCAAGAACATCTGGAGGCCCAAGGTTGGGGACCACTGATCTAAAGGGTCTTCCCATTAACAATCTGGAATGAATGACCTCCGATGCACTGTCTTGTCTGTTATCCCCGCCAGAGAATCAGGACCGAAATTGGGTGTTAACACTCCAAGGGGGTCTTTCCATTGGCAGACCGGGTCTTGTGCACTCAAAGCTTTGACTTCCTTTGTGTTCGGTTCACCCCCTTTCCCTGCTGTTTTCCACTTTTCCAAGCATTACTGTCTTTCGCACCGAATATTGTCTTCTTGTGACACACACATGTTACGATAGGCTCCGATTAGACAGTAATTCCATTCGTTTAGTTAGCTACTCAAACCAGCTTACTCTAGCAGAGGCCTTTTTCAGGCCTGCTACCTTTTAAAACCCACACGTGTTAGGAACTGGTGTTGGGATCTTCTACCTGTTCCTCTACCTCACCCTAACCTTTAGCAACAACTCACCTGAAGGAAATGATGACAAACAAGGGCCAGACTTTAAGCCTGCATTGGGACAGTGGATCTACAAGAAGAGTGGGAAGAGATAAATGGAGCAGCAGCAGCTTTTTCTGGTAAGAAGATGAACCGACATGTGCGTACAAACTAATATAAGGCTTCAGTACTATTAGCAGTATGATCAATACAGCCCAGGCAACGCTTCCACACTTGCTCAATTCCCACCCTGTTCTTGCTTTATGCTGTGTATTGGTGTTTCCTGCAAATGACAGAGTCAGAGGGTGAGCAGGAGGGGAAAAACACAAGGTTTGTATAAGTTTGGAGCCGGAGGAAAATGTGTCATTAATACAATGGTCGAGAGAAGGTGCTGTAGGTATTAAGTTACAAAAGCTCATTATACGTCACCATTTCTAGATCCCTATTTGAATGTCCTTAAAAAGGAAGGGGTTTTTTAAACTCTTTTAAATCTCTGCTTTTCACCATTGTTTCTTTTTCATCTCTGAGTCATGTGACAGTGGACTGAAATACAATAGAACTAAAATGTTAACATAGCAGGAGATAATTCTTCTAATACTATACTACTGGAACTTGTATTATAGCCACCTTATTATAACATTATAATTTAGCAGAATAACTAGTAGCTGTAGGCATTGTTTATTCATTTTATTATTTGCATGCATTTATAATCCACTGAGATTCAACAGTTCTAAAGTGGTACATTGTAATAATAAGAAAATAAATAAATGCAATACACAATAGACGATACAATTCATGCTTGCCTTCAAGATTTTTTTCCTAACATTCACCCCAAAGCTGCCTGCCTGTAATTTAAGCTGGTTGAATGTACTCCAGTTCTCTGGGCACCACAGAATAAGGATTTGCCCTTTTTTATGTGACGGTGGGACATGGTGGTGCTGTGGGTTAAACTGCAGAAGCCTCTGTGCTGCAAGGTCAGAAGACCAGCAGTCGTAAGATTGAATCCACGTGATGGAGTGAGCTCCCATCGCTTGTCCCAGCTCCTGCCAACTGAGCAGTTCAAAAGCATGTAAAAATGCGAGTAGATAAATAGGTACCACCACGGTGGAACGGTAACGGTGTTCCGTGACTAGTTGCGCTACTCACGTGACCACGGAAACTGTCTTGGGACAAAATGCTGGCTCTACGGCTTGGAAATGGGGATGAGCACCGCCTCCTACAGTCGGCCACAGCTGGACTAAATATCAAGGGGAACCTTCACCTATGTGACAAAAATTTGGAGAATGGAAGAATTCTATCATTTCTCTTGGTCCATCTTCCTCTCTTACACACTTTCCCATTCTGCTTCTCCTGGCTCAACATGAGCTATTCCATCAACCTTACTTACTTACTTACTTACTTACTTACTTACTTACTTACTTACTTACTTACTTATTATAGGGTTTATGCCCCACCTATCTCTCTCAAATGGGATTTAAGTTGGGTCATGGGGCTTTACTCAGTTGTTCTGTTTCCCATACCACTGAAAATCTTCCCTGCCCCCTTCCGGAGACATTAAAATTTCTCTGTATCCTTCCTGAAGTGAAGCACAGTCAGTAAAAACAGTTTAGCATGCAACACTGAAGTTACATGGTGGAGTTATAATATTCATAGGTTAATTCCTGATCATAAAGAATGGGGTGGGGGTGGGGGAAGATCTCCAATATTTTTGAGAGCCATCAGGATATTGCTTTTATACAGTCAGGAAAGTGTAGCTTTCCCTATTTGTCAAATGTTGCTGAGTTTTTTTTATATTTATATTGGTTTGCATCTCATTTTCCCTTTGAATTTGACTTCTTGAAAAATGCTTCTGCCTTTTTAAAAATGTCTCTTGATTTTTAAAATAGGCAGAAGGCCAGAGTGACTGAGTGCTGTGTTTATATAGTAATATTTTTTGTTTGATTGTCTTTTTTTTTAAGATTGTGGGAAAGGACAGAGAATTGCACTGTTGTAATATGACATTATAATATGTTATGTTTGCTGTAAGATCTCCATGACATGTATGAGACACTCTGATGCTGCGTACATGAGGAATACAGGAAGTTGCCTCGTACTGAATGAGGTTGGTTTATCCATCCTTACGTTATCAACTCTAACTGGCAGGAGCTTACCAGTGTTGCAAGCCAAATTGTTCCCTAGTGTCATTATTTGGAGATCCTTGGTTTTTCCTGGTGGTTTTTCATGCAGATACTAACCAGGGCAAACCGTACTTAGCTTCTAAAATCAGCCAAGATTGAATATGTTCAGGATAGTATTGTGGCATGGAAAGTGGGATGAATTATCCCAAAACACATTGAGTTATTGCTTGAAATCTTTTGAAGTGGAAAAAAACCTGAAATGAAAAATGCAAAATTCAGCCATTTGTAACCAAAGTAAAATCAGCATCATGAATTTATAAATCTTATGCTCACTGCCAGGATCAAGAACTTGAATCATTCACTAGCAGCCAATTTTGGCATCCTCAAAATTTATTCCACTGGGGTGGGGTGGGGGAAAGCAAAGGGGGAATAATATTAAAAACAAACAAACCAAAGAGACACATTCCAGACAAATTTGTAGACACCATGAATGGGAATGTAAAACAGGTGCTTAACACCCTTCTGTTGGAGTCAAGAAGGTTTAAAAGTGCTTAACTTCAGCTAAATCCTGCGGACCACAATTTAAAACTATTATCAAATGTTAGACTTCGTTTAGAAACTAATTATAGGCTAATTACATCAGTGGGTGTTTTTACAAGTCACAACATTAGCATGATCTGCAACCACTTGTTGATGTATTTGCGGATGGTCATACTCCTATTAAAGTTAATTAACTTAATCTTTGTTTGTGGCCTGTGGTCCTTCCATGTGAAATGCCTTAATGAAACACAAGAAAGCTTCTCTGGGTTGGTTCTCACCCCACAGCTATGAAACAATACTGTGTTCAAACTTCTGCCGTTGTTTAAATGTTCATCAGAGTGGTGGTGAAGAAGCCAGGAGAGGGAATGTGTCTCTCTCAAGCTGAATCCCATTATATAGCCTAAAAAGAACTGAGCGGAGGGGAAAAAAAGGGGTTGTAAAAATGATTTTAATTGTAAGAATTGTATTATTTTTTTTGCACATGTTGTTAAAATGTGGCACAATGTATTTGAAACCATAAGTGTCCACGCATTACATAATCCTCTCCTTAGCTGTTATTCTGTTTTCATGACATGATCTTTCTCGCTAGGAACAAACAGTATTTGGAAAAGTCACTTTTTGAGACTCCGACAAAATTTCAGGCAGCATATCCAGTGGCCATCCTGATAGATGCTTGTTAAGGAAGGGGTGGCTCAAAAAAGTAACTTTTTCAAGCTCTGCGAATGAGAGTTATTGATAGGCTGACCAAAATGAAGGACTGAAATCTATACGTTGGTTCAGATCCAGACTTAATCTTATAAAGTTAATGGGATATGTTATTCATGGCCAGCTTTGATTTCTGGGGATCTAGAGATGGGTAGGTCTTGGTCCAAGTTATTATAGGTACACTTTCTTATAAGGATTTCCGTTTGCTTTTATGTCCTGTTTACACATACTAGTCCAACACTGCCATGTGGAGTAATGACTTGTATGTTCTAAGAATGGACTTCTTGAACTAATGGATAGCTCAGTGGTTTAAAATTGAGAGTTCGATTCCCTATTTGACAGGGGCCGGATTCAATGATCCAAAGGTCCCTTCCAGCTATGATGATGATAAAACACTGTTAGGAGAACATTCCCCATAACACATGTGAGGATGGTGAAACAGAAAGAAAAGTCCCCTCCCCCAAGATCTTAAGACCCAGGCAGGGTCTCAGTAAATAAATTTGGCAGAATCTAGTGATAGCGCTTTCAGACAGTACATGAGTGGGTTCAATTGGTATATTGTATCCTTGGCTATGTTGGTGAATTGCAGGCATATTCTTGGATGGGTATATGTGGGATTTCGGGAAATGGACAGGGAAATAAATCTGTTTTGGGCTATCTGTCCCAGAATCCTAGCAATATATTGTTGTAAGTAATCCCTGATGTAACTTGAAGCATTTTGAAAGTGGCTTGCTCATGAATGGTGATTAAGATCCATTAGCTTTACAGACAACCTTCTCTAAGGTGTTGTCAAAGTCTCAAAGGAGGGATTTGTTATTGCGTTTGAAAAATATGCCTGTCGTTTCTGGACACACCTTTGGGTTTTGGTGATGGAGACTGTCATAATGAGAGCATAAACTTCAAAGATGACTGGTGAATCACTCGTTGGGGTAGCATGTGGTGGATTTAGACCATTTTTCCCTGAGACTCTATAGTGATGCTGCCAGTTAGAGCTGACAATATTAGGGGATATGGGCAAACATGGTTATTTGATAACAAAGCAGCTCGTTAGGCTCCTGTAAATTCAGGAACTGGAAGTGGGTGGGCAGAATCTGAATGGGTAGTTATAAATGAAACAAAATGAGCAGAATAATCTGTAAGACATATCCGCCTACACAAAAGTTGCGAGAGATCTGACTTCCGATATTACACTGCTCATCTCGAGCTTCCTTCTCATATGCAATAAATTCTTTAATTTGTAGTTTGATTACTTGTGTTGCTCATCTTGTCAATTCAGCGCAGCGATCTGTACTTCTGTGGAATGTCAATGAGCCAGCCTTTCGTCTCTAGATGGAGCTTGGATAAATTTGCATCTGATGGGAGAGGCATCTGGGGAGATTTTTATTTATTTATTTAAAATATTTTTTAACCCGCCTTCCTCCTTAAAAAAAAAAATACCCAAGGCAGCTTACAGCAATTAAAAGACAAGATTTAAGTTAGTAACAATAAGTATAGCATACTAAAAGGATCCATGAATACAATACCCCAAAACATCAACAACACCAAAACACAGGCAAGCTTTCTCTTTGCAACCGGCTGCCTGAGTGGGGTTTTTAAATGGATTGTTATGCCTTACTCCTTTGCTTCTGTTTACAGTTTCTCAGAGTGGCATTTGCTCGATCCTTTCTAGTATTTGTATACTAAGTTTTTAGCTCTAAATAATGTCTTTTAATGATGTAAAGTGCCTTTGCATACTCACTGGAGTTGTTGGTTTTTTTTAAAAAAATCTTTAAATATTATGTTTTAGTGATGTAAGCCAATTTGGGCCCTTTTTAAGGAGAAAGGGAAGGTAAAAATCTTTTAAGTAAATAAAATAAATAAACAGGGATATAACTGATATTTATAGATAGCACCGTTGTTTTATGAATATTGCTACTGGATGTGATCTTAAGCGCAAGAGACATGGGGACAGAAGTTGGGGAAACCGGAGAGCCTAAACTATTTCAGCAGTGGCATTTTTTCCGGCAGCCCCCATTTCTGGATCAAGGCCACAACAATGACCACAGGGAGTATTGTGAGGTACCTGGCTCTTGAGGAGTAACTCCAGACCCCTGTCCAATATTTTTGGCTTTTGTTTTGGAAAGCAGAGCTGTAGCACTCTGGCTTATGGAAAAGGAAAGGAAAACAGGCTGGCAGGATTTTACCAAAGTGCTCACTAAGAGGCATTACATTAAAAATGTTTATAAACTGACATCCATTAATTATCCTCCTTTGCAATGTAGGAGGTTTAACTGTCCCTTTTAGTCTTAAGATAATAATTGTGATAATACCTCATAAAACTCTAGGCAGGTGGGGGAAAATGTCTTGTGGCGCCTTTAAAACTAATAGATTTATTAGGTTTATAGATGTATTTATTATGCATAAGTATATAGAGATTCTGTGGCACCCCATGCCTAACACAGGGCGGCCTGCAGTCCATAATGTAGAAGCTTAATGCCAAATAAAATTTCCTAGGTCAGAATCTTCCTAATTTCTACCTTACAGGTACTGGTTGTGCTTTCTTTGCTTTCGATGAGACTAAATCAGGCTCATTCAGATGAAAATTGGAGAACACAGAGGTAGATCTCGTTTCTCAAACTGGCATTTTAAGGTGATGGTAGATGCCTGGTTGTTTTCACAGTGACAGACTAACACAGCTACCCCATTTCATCCCCAGGAAATGCCTATCACGAGATACTCTCTTGTTTGATAACAAAGGTGCAGTGGTTGTATTTCAAAAGTAAAGTAACAAGTGGGTACCAAATTATTTCATGGACACAACAAGTAACATTCTGTGGCGCATTTTCAAATAAACCTTTTTGAGTGGCATCTAGCAAGAGTTTTTCAAGTTTTATGTCATTCTTCCATCCATCTGTAGCCCTCATTCCTCCAAAAGCGAAACAAGAAGTAAAATGCAACACAATGGGCAATTCGGTGAGTTGGGGGTTCACTACAATCAATAACAATAACAAATTGCATTTCAAATGTTATAACAAGAAATGAATTATTCTTTGAAAACAATTACCCTTTTCAAGCGCAGGAAGGGAAAATGCATCAAAATACCCCCACCTCCCCCTGCCTCAGGTGGTGCTTTATAAGAAATACTTCTCACATCAGCCTCCTGATATTTTGACTTTTGGATTCCAGCTTTGACAATTGATCACTGAGTTCAAGAGGCAAGTTGTCATTCGATGGGTTGGCAAAGAAAATTTTTTAAAAAGCCAAGGCGATCTCAGTTTTGGTCAGGATAATTGCTGAATCCAGCATACAGTGGGGTCTCTACTTAAGAACTTAATCCGTATTGGAAGGTGGTTCTCAAGTTGAAAAGTTCTTATGTTGAATCTGCATTTCCCATAGGAATGCATTGAAAACCATTTAATCCGTATCTGCTCTTTTCCGTCCATAGAAACTACAGTGGAACCTCTACTTAAGAACTTAATCCGTTTTGGAATGGTGTTCTTAAGTTGAAACGTTCTTAAGTTGAAGCAAAATTTCCCATAGGAATGGACTGAAAACCAATTAATCCATTCTGGCTGTTTTTTTGTTATGTAGAGGTGCGTTCGTACATTGAAGCATTAGTTCCCATAGGAACTAATGCAAAGCTGGTTAATACGAACTCTACCACTAGGGGGAGAATTTTTTTTTAACCTAAGATGACCTAAGGTTAAAAAAAGAGCAGGAAAAGTTTTTTTTCCCTGTTCTTATCTTGGATTTCTGTTCTCAAGTAGAAGCAAAATTTAGCAAATGGAGCTGTTCTTAAGTTGGATTGTTCTTAAGTAGGGACATTCTTAAGTAGAGACCCCACTGTACCTGGAGGGATACTTCATGGGGAACCACGGGACAGAATACACGGAGAACAAGTAGTCATCTAGATTTTGCTGGACTACAGATTCCATCATTCTTCATCATCAGGGATGCTGGCCGCTAGCAGCATTCTGTAGTGCAGTGTATCTGTACGACTGAGTCCTAGCAATTCAAAACCACTTTAAATGCCATAAGAGCCTTAGAAGCCTCTGCTAGCAATTCTAGTGCTTCCGTTTAAAGTTATATATACAAATTCCAAAATTCTGTAAGATGCGGCCATAATAGCTAAAGTGGTGTCATAGGTGTGGGCACATACTCAAGCAGAGCCTCTAGTAATACGTGGCAGTAGGAGTTAATGAACACTGAATTCTAATAAAAGAATAAGGAAAGTAGGATACCATATACATCCATGATATGTTGGAAGATAAATGGTTACGCTACGTTTCATCCCTTCGGATGGATGTGGTCATATTTGTGAAAAAAGATCAGACACTTCTGAACCAACCCATTCCTACCGGAGTGCTCTCAGGGGGGAAAGAAAGGTTAGAACAGACAAAAGTTTCTTCACAGTTTGGAAGAATAGTTTCAGTTGTTTTTGATTCTGTTTTTCCATTTTACCTTTTCTGCCTAGGAGACACGTACGTTTTGTGGATGGAAATTTGAAGACTGTCTTGCTTATACGTGAGCTAACTTAAAATGTGTACTGCTGTATCTTTTTCTTTTTAAAGAAATCAGTATCTGAGAATGTTGGGTGGATTAATTTAGAAAGATGTAAATGTGATGTTTGCAAATCCGAACTTGAGGAACGCTCAAATTCTTTGAGAGATGTTCCCCTCTTCCTTTCTAAAGCCAGCCGTTCCTTCTCTTTGGGGAAATAAGTGCCTTCTGCTCCGTTTCCAAGTTTTTAGCCAAGCACTAGTGCCAGACCGTTTACAGTCCCATTTTGGGAATAAAGATGGGATACAAATTGAATAAGTAAATAAAATAAAGTACCTAAGGAATGCCCAACTCAGCTTCAAAGGAATCCTCCACTGGATAGTGTGAGCTAACCAGAGTTTTTACACAGGAAAACCCAAATCGGTTCCCCCTTTTCACCTAATTCCAAAGCCCGAAGAGAGAAAATTGCTGGGCTTGAAAGCATTAGTTCGATGATTTATGACTAATTAATAGCTCAATTGCATTTTTTTAAAATAGAGCTCTAATTAATTGGAGCTGAGTATCTGGGCTTGACCAAACAACCAGCCAGCGTTTGGCAGATTGCTACGAGCGTGGCTACCACTTTCTTGCTGGCATGGCTTCTCCATATTTAAACAGCCTCAGAGTGAGGCAGTAATCCAGGGAGTACACTTTTTCTGGTCCTGCTGGGACAAACTGCATCGGTTGAATTTCTACCTGTCACTGCAAGAATGAAAAAAAAAGAGAGGTTGTGATAGAAAATGTTGGCCCTTGCCCAAATGGACTGCATCATCCCGCCCCACCAAATACGCCCAATGGCACAGTTTTAAGGACTATATTCGCACTACAAATCTGTCTTTAGCTTTGTACCAGCTCAGCTGCCTTCCCCATTTCTTCCCCAAAGAATCTTGAAAATTGTCATTGAGTGCAAGACCGGAGAATTCTCTCTTGCGGTCTGTCGCCTTCTCCCCTCTGTTTTGAATTAGTGTTATAGGCATGGCAGAACTGGGAGAAGGGACTTTTGTGAACAACAGTGCCCATAATCCTCACCTCGGGATGGTTGAAGACTTCTGAAACAACTTTCTTATTTTATCTTTTGGGATGTTCATGGAACCGGTTGCAAAAAAAGCGAATATTATATTGCCACACAGGCTGTCCATAGTCACCCTCTACTATGGTGTCTTGGTGCTTTGTCCTTTGCTACTGATGCCAGCTTGGTATCAATGTGTTCACCTATTACGGGGAAGGGCTCTACGTCCACACTAATGCACTTGAATAGATTTCCATGAAATTGAGTCTACTTGGACCAGTCGCCTCCTGCCACGTACGTGGAAGAGCTCTCTCCCATGCCAGTCTACGTGGATAAGGATGAAGCAGTTCTGCCACAGTTCTGGTGGGGACAATAGCTATGGTGTGCGTGAGTGGCAAGAGGTATGTTCCTGAAGTCCCCTTCCTGGATTTGTTCAGCACAAAGAGGGGCATGTGACTTTCCCTGGATTGTGCACCTACAGTTGACCTGTCCAGCCAAAGTGAGTGATTTATTTTAGACTTTTTGTGCTCCAGGCCAGAGAGTCGTCACCAGGCTGTTTTGGGAGGCCCTCGCCCCCAATTCCGTGTTTTCTTCCCTTGAGAGCCAGTGCAGTGTAGCAGACAAACGGACAGAACATGTCATAGGAGGTAAAGATTCCCCTTGACATTTAGTCCAGTTGTGTCTGACTCTAGGGCGCGGTGCTCATCCTCGTTTCCAAGCCATAGAGCCAGCGTTTGTCCGTAGACAGTTTCCGTGGTCACATGGCCAGCGTGACTAGACATGGAACGCCATTACCGTGGTGGTACCTATTTATCTACTCGCATTTGCATGCTTTTGAACTGCTAGGTTGGCAGGAGCTGAGACAAGCGACGGGAGCTCACTCCGTTGCGTGGATTCGATCTTACGACTGCTGGTCTTCCGACCTTGCAGCACACAAAGGCTTCTGCGGTTTAACCCACAGTGCCACCACATCACAGGAGATCTGCATTCAAATCCTTTCTTCTCCTTTGCTACTGATGCAACTTGCTGAAGTAATTCACAACTAGAGTAGACTTACTTATTTCCATTTCTATATCGTCCCATTAATGTTGCCATTCTCTAAGCGGTCCAAAATATGCAATAAAATCAAATGCTAAAACATAATATAAGAAATACCAAAAGAAAATTTGCAATAAACCCTAGCTGAAACTACCTTTAAATAAAATACACAAATTAAAATCCATTTGAACATCTCAAAACAATAGAAGAAGGCAGCTTTGCATAATGTGGTCTTAGCTAGCTTCTTAAAACGAGACAGGGATGATGCCCGGTGAAACTCTACAGGAAGCTTGTTCCAGAGAGAAGGGGCCCCAGACTTGGTTCCTGGCATTGGCTTTTGGGGTCTCCTTAGGTGTTACAGTTCTTAACCTCAAGGGCTGTGAGGAGCAGGTGGAATGTATTTGTGGGAGATGTTCTGCCCAATATTGAGGTCTTAAAGCATTAAGGACTTTGTAGATTATGACCAACACCTGAAATTGAGCTCAGTCAATGAAGGAAATTGAGGAAGTCAATGAAGGTGTGCCAAGACTG
This sequence comes from Pogona vitticeps, assembly GCF_051106095.1. Taxonomy (NCBI): domain Eukaryota; kingdom Metazoa; phylum Chordata; class Lepidosauria; order Squamata; family Agamidae; genus Pogona; species Pogona vitticeps. The sequence continues at coordinate 20,108,387 of NC_135793.1, read as the reverse complement.
AAGACATACGTTTACATCTTCTGGTGCCTGCAATCGCTCTGGCCTCCTTGTTCTGGACTTGCAGAAGCTTTCGTACTTACTTCAAGGGAAGCCTTATATAAAGAGCATTACAGCAGTCTAGTTTTAGAGGCGACCAAATGCATGAACCACTGTTGTTAAGCGTTTCTTATCCAGGTAGGTGTGCAGCTGGGCGATCCACTGAAGTTTTTAGCAGGCGCTCTTCACCAAAGCAGATACCGTATTTTTCGCACCATAAGACACACTTTTCCCCCACAAAACGGGGGTGGAAAGTCTGTGCGTCTTATGGAGCGAAGAAAACAGATTATATTTTTCTGTTTTCTTCTCCTAAAAATTGGTGCGTCTTATGGAAAGGTGCGTCTTATGGAGCGAAAAATACAGTATTTGTGCCTCCATAGAGAGAGTTGACTCCAAGAGTATCCAAAAGGTCAAACCCAATCTTTCAGGGGGAGCGTAACCCCACTGATGTCATGGAAATATCCCTCTAACCGATCTGATGATCCTCCCAACAGTAGAATCTCTGTTTATCTGGATTCAACTTCAGTTCATCCAGCCCATTATCAATACCAGGCAGATCTCAAGGACCTGGACAACATCACCTGTAGATGAAGAGGAGAGCAATACCTGTGTGTCATCTGCATATTGAGGACAGCAAACTCCAAATCTTCATATGACTTTTCATGGCAGCTTCATATAGATAGTAAAATGAGACATGATGCCGAATTTTTAAAAAAAACACGAATCACAATATTTGTAGGACCCCATAACAGAGACCCCAAGGGGGGGGGAATGACACCTCCCCAAGTTGTCAAGGAAAAACTGGAACTACCAAAGAAGTCCCAACCTCAAGAGCCATCCCAGAAGAATACTGTGATCAACGGTATTGAAGGCCGGAGAAAGATCCAGGAGGCTCTTTCCCAAGCAACGTTGTACTCTCCTGTCTGACCTCCTCGAGAGACCATTTCGCAGGGCAGCCAATGCTGTTTGAGTACAATGGCGCAGCCTGAGTCCCAATTGAAATGGATCTAGACTATACATTTCCTCCAAGAACATCTGAAGCTAGTTAGCAACCACCCTCTGAATCAACGCGGCCAGGAATGAAATGTCGGCAACAGGCCTACAGTAAAGATCACCTGGTGCTAAGCTGGATTTCTTTGGGCCACATAATGGTTTCCTTTAGAAGGGACGGCAAATGACCCACCTGTAGGGTTGCACTGATGATGTGGTCCATTACACAATCAGTTCCTTTCCTGATTTTAAGAGCCACGATGGGCTCTAGACAAGGCGTCTACAGTGTTCAAGTGCCTTGTCCACATCCTCGGGCCATATTACTTGACATTGTTCCAATTTAACCTGTGTGTTGAACATCTCCATCAGATCTGCTAGTGTCAACAAAGAAACAAGGTCCTGACGGGCTGTCAGTCCTTCTGGAGGACTTGACTGATTCTGATTGGCGTACTGATTGGGCAATTCACTACACTAAGCAACAGGATTTCAACCCTTCTGTGGTTTCAGATATAACAAGCCTTAAGGATCAGGGCTATTTTCCTGCTACACCTTGACCTCAATCCATGGATGGTTTAATTCCTCTTGGACAAGTTACTTATTTTTTAAACTACAATTCCCAGAGTCTCACACTCAGAAGAAACATGTAGATCAGGGAATTCTGGCATTCATCATTCAATACTGCAAATTGTCCGAGCTCAGTCCACAACAAGATATGAAAGTGTCTATTTGTGTAAGTATTGGCAGGGGGGGCTGCTCTGTTCAACACATACCTTTTTTCTTCTCCATTGTGGAACAAAGTCCTTGATCCTTTTTGTGCAGTGAAATTATTTTGTTGCTTTTAGTGGTTTTGAAGAAAATTGCGTTTTTGCACTTCTTCTTACAAGGAAAAAAAAAGTTGGTTTGAAAAATTGGCACATTTGTGAGTCTTAGGGCAGTGAAGCAAATACAGTAGTGCAAGCAAAGATGAAAGTTGTACACAGCTCGGCCAGGGGGAATAAACACCCATGCTTTATTCAGTGGGGAAAATCTAAGAGAAACACATAAACACATGCTCATATTAGCAAAAAAAATATGGCTCAATGTGCATGAATTTCCAGGCAAAAAGGAAAATAAAGCAAGTTCTCACAAGGAAATAAAAACAAGGCTAGGAAGAAAAATGCAGGTGTGCTTGGGGAGAAACCTACGAAAAACTAGCACAGTGGAGGGAAAGCATGAGCATCAATCCAAATGTGAAAGAATATTTAAATTGCTGTTCCCATTAGGCTCCTGATAGATTTAAATTAGAATCGGATTAACCTCTGGCTTTCTAAGCACATGGGGCTTGGCAAGGTCTACCCTGCAGTTCACTTTTCTTTTCTCTTCACAATGTTTTAGTTGCAAACAAGGAATTTGTTAAGTAGTTGGGAAGGCTTTCATTGCAGGAACTCCTAGGGAGGTGTTGTAGGGAGGTCAGTTAAAACGTGAGGCCTGGCTTGAAAAAAAGGGAGATACTAGACATTTCTTGGGGGAAATTCTGATCCATAGAATGACTTTACTGCCATGCCCCCTCCCGCCCTTCCAACATAGCTCTACTTTGGAGAATTAGGACAAGTATTTTCAGAATTTGAAATGGGAAACATCGGTGCAATACGTTCCTTTATTACTCTTCCAAAATTGACTTTTTAGATTTTGGAAGGGGCAAGAGGTCTGGCTGTGGAAGAGGCCAACCATTCCATTTATTTTCCGAGTGGGCCACCTAAAGAGCAGCTATCAGACCCAGAACAGTAAATCACAGAAGGAGGCAGGAGGAAGACCTCTTAGCATCTGGCTGAGGGCCTTTTGGTCGAATTCAGCTAACCTTCCTCGTGCATTTTAATTTTAATGTATGTTTAATCACTTTTAAAATGTGATGTTTCGTCGTCATTTAGTCATTCAGTCATGTCCGACTCTTCGTGACCCCATGGACCAGAGCAAGCCAGGCCCTCCTATCTTCCACCGCCTCCCGGAGTTGTGCCAAATTCATGTTGGTTGCTTCGATGACCCTATCCAACCATTTCATCCTCTGTCGTCCCCTGCTCCTCTTGCCTTCACACTTTCCCAACATCAAAGTCTTTTCCAAGGAGTCTTCTCTTCTCATGAAATGGCCAAAGTACTGGAGCCTCAGCTTCAGGATCTGTCCTTCCAGTGAACACTCAGGATTGATTTCCTTCAGAATGGATAGGTTTGTTCTCCTTGCAGTCCAGGGGATTCTCAAGAGCCTCCTCCAGCACCACAATTCAAAGGCATCAATTCTTCGGCGGTCAGCTTTCTTTATGGTCCAGCTCTCACTTCCATACATCACTACAGAGTGATGTTTATATTGTGCTTTTATATTTCTTATTTTATCTGTTATGAGTCACCTTTAAAGAAAATAAAAAATCTTGAAAATGTTTAGATAACAGAGAGGAAAACACTCAAAGGCCAGAATCCTATTGGTGTTCATGTAACATCTGCATAATTTGTGGTACCTAACTGCAACTCATTCACAAGATGATGGGGCAGGTCTCAGCTGAATAGTTTGGCCCATGACTATTATTCTACCTCTCCTCAATAAGCCACAATTAGCTGCAGCAGGTCACACAGACCTTACATGAGGACCAATAGGATTCTGGTCAGAGTATAACAAGACCTGTACGTACATTTTATTAATTTATTTTATTTAAAATATATTTACTCCGCCTTTCTCCTAAGAACGGACAAGCAGGTTGACGTCAATAAAACATAATATTAAATTTAAAAGTGACTTTTTCAAATACTAAAAAATTTTATAACATTATATTTCAAATGCTAGGTGAAAGCATTGCCAAAACAGATTTAGAAGCAACAAAATGCAAACCATTTCCTTTTGAAACCTCTCCTAGACAGTCAGTCACTAAGGAAAAGCCTGCCTGAAGAGAGAGGTCGTTGCCTGCTTGTGGAAGGACAGCAAAGATGGGGCCCAGCTGGCCTCTTGTGGGAAGGAGTTCCAAAGTCTGGGGGCAGCCACAGAGAAGGCCCTGTCCCGTGTCCCCACCAAGCGTATCTGTGAGGAAGGTGGGACAAAGAAAAAGGCCTCCTTTGATGATCTTATTACCCAGGCAGGCTTATAATGGGAGACACAGTATTTGAGATCGCTTATATCCAAGCAATCTAGGGCTTTGAATATACTCTTGCAAGCTGTGTGGTCTCGGCGCACTACCAGATAAAAAGATTTGTAAACCACTTTATATTGTACTTTGAAAACCTTGGAGGTAGTCACCATAAGTCGGAACTGAGTACAAAATTAATTATTGTTCTTTCTGAAAAAAGATTCTACACATTGTTCAAAAGTTAGTGTTCAAAACATAATATTATGTCTGGTTTACATTGGGTTCAACCCAGTGTTAGTCCAACCCAGTGGAATGGACAACATTTATTCCTCACCACTTAGGTATGTTGCATTTATTTCAATGGGGTCCAAGCTGTTTCAAAGATTGTGTCTCCCATTACGAGCTGACTCGGGTGTTATGATAATCAGGGGAGGCCTTTCTCTCAATCCCATCACCTTTTCAGGTGTGTTTTGCGCGGACACAGGAGAGGGCCTTCCCTGTTGCTGCTTCCAGACATTGGAACTCCCTGCCACTGGAGGACAACCTGGCCCCATCTTTGCTGTCCTTCTGCAAGCAAAGATCTCTCTCTTCAGGCAAGTTTTTCCTTAGTGACTGTCTGTCTGAGTGTGATTTTCAGATGGATTGTTAGCCATTACTACATTGACTGTGTTTTTAGCACTACTGTACTTGTTTATCATTTCTCAGAGTGGTATTTATTGGTTCCTTTTTAACATTTGTATATATATATTGTTTTAGCTCTAACATTGTCTTTTAATGATGTAAACTGCCTCTTTATACTCATAGTTCTTAGCTTTAAATTTTGTATTTTAATGATGTGAGCCACTTTGGGTCCTTTAGGAGGAGAAAGGCAGGGTAAAAATATTTTAAATAGGGACATAAGTCCACTCGAATTGCAACAAACATTGGATTAAGGTCATTATCTCCGAGCAATTTCTACAGCCACCCAGTTAAACTCACCCTGAAATGCAGGGTCAGTCTTACGTTTTTCACCATCACCCCCCCAATCAAAGTGATTACATTGAGGATGAAATTGATAGAATCATGTAATTCCTTGATTAAATGAAAATAAGCTCTGTAAGGACTGCAGTTTTCTGCAAATTTACTCGAGGGCAAGCTTCATTAGACTTGGTAGGGCTTACTTCCAAGTAGGCCCTACCAAGGGCTTACTGGGATGTAAGCCAATTCCCCGGGAAAGATCAAGTCACACAGCTCTGGCTTAGAAAACCTAAGAACGCTGAAATATATTTCTGGAAATTTTGCTAGCATAACATAATTTAGTGAAATTATAATTTTCCTTGTGTCTTGGGACCCAGGAGAAAACTAAAATCTTGCCCTGTGAAGTTAAAGCTAGTATTTCCCCGCCCCCGTAATTGAATAGGGGGGGAAATCCCCACGACAACTGCTGTGTTTCGTTTTTGCTTTGATTGTCGAGTCCGTATCCTTGAATAATCGCCCCGTGTTCTTTTCTTGGGAGTCACGATCCGTTCGGCTTGGGAAGTCAAAAAAAAAAAAAAAGGCTCATTCCTTCCACGTGTAAGCCACAGACACGCGCCCACACCGTTTGCACGGAACTTAATTGCCGGCGCGCAGCCTGCGCCTGTTTTGACTCGGAACTCAGTCGCCCCCCCATTCCAGCCCGGCAGACGTCGTGGGGATCCCCTCTTGAGGATCGCAAGCTTTCCCCCCAAAAAAGCCAGTTTATTTATTTCTATTTTATTTATTTATTCTATTTGTATCCCGCCTATCTGGTCGTTGCGACCAGTCCCCGTACACGCGCGCAAGCTCCCTGACTTTCCGAGCAGACCCGGTTTCAGCTCCAGCCGTAGAGAAGCCAAATCGGAGCAAGCATCCAGACGTTAGAGGGGTTTCGCAGAAATTCCGCAACCGTATCAAGTGTATGCTCTGCAGCGCCCTACACGCATCTTTACGTTCCCGTTCCTTTACTTGACGAACTTCTTCTTCTTCCACCCTCCTCTTCTTGCTCGGGTTTCTTTCCTCTAAAGTAGTTTCTAAACTCGTTGGACTTCGCCACGGCGGGTGTTCTTTTTGAATGAAGCCCCCCTACACGCCTCTTTACGTTCCCGTTACTTTCCTTCCTATTCCTCGACAAACTTTTCCTTCTTCTTCCACCCTCTTCTTCTTCTTGCTCGGCTTTCTTTCCTCCAAAGTACAGTAGTTTCTAAACTCGGCGGTGTGTCTCTCTCTTCTTTCGCCCAGGCGGGTGTTCTTTTTGAATGAATGACTTCACGGATCCCGGCCAATCGGCGCCGCGCCCTGCTTAATATTCATCAGCCTCTCCTCCAATGGCCGGGCGAGGAGGTTGTTTTAAACGGCGGAGCCCGGCAGCCAATCAGGCCGCTCTCGTAGGCAGCCAACGCGAGGCTCAGCCCCAGCTACTAGCGCTGAGTCTTAGCGCGTCGTGTGTGCGCCTCGCTCGCTCGCTCGCTTCCTTTTTGCCTCGCTTATCCGCCTAGGAGGTTAACGCGAACAATACAGGTAGGTTCGCGGAGAGCCTGCACTTTGCAACTTTTTTTATATATATTTTCCGGGGGGGCGGCTGCTGCTTTAGCCGGCCTTTTAAAAAAAAAAATCCCCTGCTTTTTTTTTTAAAATGCTTCCCATATGGAATTGCTCTTTAAAAATTAATCTCTTATTTATTTTGCATTTTTTTTCTAGTTTTTTTTCCTTCCTGATTTTTATGGGCTAGAATCTTTTTTTTCCCCCTTTCAACTTTTCGGTCGCGACTTCCCCTGCCTCGCCTTTTTTTCGTTTTCAACCCCCCCACCCACCCTTTTAATAATATATATATATTTAATTCTAGGCGTGGGAAAGCCAGACTTGTCCCAGATTTTGGTGTAAAGGGATCTTTTTAAAAAAAAGGGGGGGGGGAGAGCTTGGTTTTAATCTCTTTTTAATGTTCCTTTGCAAACGGGGGATAATAAATGCTCCATGGAAAGGGAGGGGGGGGGAAGCGCGGAATTCTTACTGCGCAGGGTATAGGGATGAAATTATATAGATTATATATATATAGAGAGAGAGAGGCGTGTGTGTGTGAAATGCATGCATTAAAGTGCAAGCCGGGCAGCGTGGATTTCCTTTGCTCCTCCGGTGTAAGTGGAATATGGCTGGGTTTGCAGTCCCTTGCCCGCATGGGGTTGGGGGAAACGGGCAATGCCAGCCCGCCGCCACTTTGCTCGCCACGCGCGCGCGTGTATAGATATATGTGTACGTGTGAATGTGCCTCTCTTTTCGCCTCGGGGATCGGTTGTGTGTGGGGGGCACACGAAAGTTGGCTTGGCCGTGCGCATTGCTGGTGGCTGCTGTTTATTCTGCATTAATAATGGCTGTCGCTCCTCGGCATCTTGACAGGGGGGGGGATCAGCTTTTTTTTTTTTTTTGCGCGTCCCGGGGAGAAAAAACACACACACACGTATCTCTCTCAATCCTATGTGCCCCCCCGTGCTTCTCCAGCCAACCCCCCCACCCTCCTTGTTTTCCGCTCTTAGCCTCTTTTTTTCCCTCCTCGGCCCCCCCAGCGACCCCCGAGCTTTCGCTTCTCCCTCGGCCCCTTTTCCCCTCCCCGAAAAAGCCCCCCTCGCCCTTCTCCGACCCCCGCGGAGCCCCGATCCGTCCCTTTCGCGTCTCCCCGCGAGGAAGCTCTCCTCTCCTCTTCTAGCTATGTGTGCATTAACATGGCTGGCGTCGGAGAGGGACGGCGAAAGGAAGAAAGACGGACCCGCATGAAAAATCCGCGGGGGGAGCCCCCCCGGCGCCCCCAAACCTTTCGCTTCCCTCTCGGGGGCTTTATCTCTCCCCGGGGGTGCCCTCGGCTTGGGGCTGGGCCCCCGCCTTGGGGGTCTGTGCACTTTTTCCCTTCTCCCCCCCTCGTATATTTCGGCGCGGAGGAGGAGGAGTGTGTTTCGCCTGTGCCTTGCTTGTAATGGCTGCGCGGCAGTCTTTGTTATACAGCCTATTGCGCTAGGAGGAAAGGGGGGGGGAGGCTGCTTCAAAGCGGGTTTTCTTCCCTTTCTCCCCCTCGGGGCTCCCTCAAACCCTGGGGGTCTTGAAGAGGAGAGGTTTTTCTACCCGACTGGCTGGTTTTTAAGGGGCTGGGGGCTTCGGTCGGCTCTCCTGAGGGGGTTTGTTTCATCAGGCGGGGTGCCGGCGGCTTTGTTAGGCATAGCAACCTCCACTGCCTGGTGAAGAGAAGCCATTTTAGCGAATGGAGCCTTGGCTCTTAATGGGCGATGGGGGGGGGCAGAGAGAGAGAGAGAAAGCCTTCACTCCCTATCCCTTTGCCTTTAGTACTACTAGACTATAGAGATTGCTATGGGAAGGGCAAGGAGCCCCGTTGCCTTTCCCCCCAGCTTGAGCTGCCGTGGCCCCCCCTGGCCGAAGGCACCCCCTAGGAGAGCCCAAGGGCTTATTTGAGGGGCACTTTCTTTCATGAAGAAGTGTTTCACAAAATGGAAGATGAATTATTGGTGTCTTGGTGACCTGTCTTTTTTTTTTTTTGCCTTTCTCTCGCTCTCTACCCCATCCACCCTACTATATATATCGGAGTCTCAGCAAATAATAGTGGATCGCTAGCATTATCTCAGCCGGCTACGGCGCGGAAAAGACCTTTTAAAAGCAACTTGTCTCAATATAATAAAACATATACAGGGTGGGGGGGGAGATTTTTTTCCCCAATGACCTTGGGGGTGGGGAAAACATTAGAAAAAAAACAAAATTCAGGCTTATTTCTTCCTTCCTCGGAAACTTTTTCAGATAGTCACACCGCTTTTTAAAAAAGAGAAATAGGATTTTTTTTTTAAAAAAGGGGGAAATGTTACCTTTTTTTTTCCTGAACCACTGGGGATTGTTTCAGTGTTGATCTTTCAGTGGGTTGGTTGTTGTTGTTTTTTTCTCCCTGGGGGAGGATTAAGACAATATGTTTGAACAAGGGGAAAAAAATACTTTTGACTCCTAAATGTTTTTACTTGGTTAACGTTGCAGAAAAAAAACACAAATGACAAGCTCATCGTCTGGTTAAAAGCTTTTTCTCTGGTTTGTTTTTTTTTTTTTTATCCCACAAATCAGCCCTTTTTGCAGAAAGTCGAGGAAAGAGAGGATTTAATATCTGAAAAGTTAGCAGCTGTTGCTGGTGACTTAAACTCAGTGGCCACCTAGACGCTTAAACCTGACTTTTAGTGAAGCATCGCTACAGATAGATAACTTGTGCTCTAATACAGTGGACTCTTTAGACATATTTAAATTGATTTTTTTAGGCATGGATGCATAAATGAAAAGATAGATTCTGCATCCAAATTCATGACAGCTATTCAGACGTACAGCATATTGTAAAGTCTGAATAAGTTGCAAGGCATCGTTTGGGCAGGTGGACGAGCCAAATGCCAAAAAGGGCAAGTATGTTATTTAAAGCTTTTAATTTCCTAGTTCGCACAAGTTTGCCCAAAAAATATAAGCAAGGAGTGTTGATGGTAGCCTAGTGATATAACAGACATTACTGGTGTGCTTGTGGGAATGAGTCAGAGAGAGCCACAATTCAGCTCTTGTGTCCATGTAAGCTCAAAGCACACGACTTCTCAAGTGAACAGAAAAATCTTACATTTTTGGCTTAGAATTAAGCAGCATGCATGTTTGGACCAGCCTCAAACTCAGTCTAAGCTTCCTTAGTTCTTGTCCAGTGTATTGCTGAATCAGTGTATTGTTTTGCCTAGAACATAACAACTGACAATCCCGTGTTGGTGGTGGGTGTGTCTCTTTCTGAAAAAAATATTGTTTCAGAGAATTTAAAAAATGGCTAAAGGTGACCCGAAGAAGCCGAAGGGGAAGATGTCGGCCTATGCCTTCTTCGTGCAGACCTGCCGTGAGGAGCACAAGAAGAAGAATCCAGAAGTTCCGGTCAACTTTGCAGAATTTTCCAAGAAATGTTCGGAGCGGTGGAAGGTATTTTCGTGGCTCAGTTCTGTCACATTTTGCCAAATATGGCACCCTTCAGATATAAAGATCGCGAGCAGACACTGTGTTACCCCTATAGCTTAACGCAAGTGAACGAAACATGAATTAAACCCAAGTAAAGTGCAATTTAATTCTGTAATCTAGCTTTTGCAAAACTCTACGGCCTCTTATCTGCTACACTGGCATACCCCTTTTCCTCTCAGAAGTTACAGTTCCTATAACATTTTCCTCTCCCTGCTTCATCCTCAAAACAACCCTGCGCGGTAGGCCCAGTCGTGAGGTGTGGTGTGACTGGCTCAAGGTGATCCAGTGAGTTTCAGAGCTGCATGGAGATTTTCCAGCATTTTGGCCAAACATAAACTGCTATACGCACTGCCTCTTAGTGTGCACAATTTTTTAGCTTTGACAATCTCTCATAATATATGCAGCCTTATCCTATAAAAATTAGAAATAAGGCCTCCAAAGTAGATATGCAGCCCAAGTTAAAATGTAGTAAAACCTTGTGTGTGTCTATTGAATCTTTTAAAGTCATTTCTCTTCTGCAAAATGTCATTCTGTGCGACTGACACATTCTTAAAAAATATTTCTGTGCAGTCATAAGGGCTAGAAACCTGACTTCAGGCTATAGATATTTCAGGAAGACTCCTCTGCACCCCTGCCCACTACAGCGTCCACAGTTGAATTGTATTTTTGATATACACACAGTTTTATCTGTGGATGAGGTTTAATAAGGTTTTTTTGCCGACAATTTTGCTTTATCTTGAAGTGGGGAAGGTCAGCAGCAACCTACATCAGTATTGTCTTGCTTTAGAGATAAAGTTTTGCCATTCTTAGATGTTGCCTCTCTTGGCTCAGAACTGGCTTAACAGTGGCCTGGAATGCCACTTAACTCTGTGGACTTGGGTTTTGTATTGTGGAATCTACATCCAGTGGATGAAGGCATCTCAAACCAGGTTTTAGAAACACAGAAAGCTGCTTTGCTTTTATCAGGGCAAGGCTGTTTGCCCATTTAGCCCAGTATCCTGTCGTACACATCAGGGTGGTCATTAACTGGTGTGCCAACCACATAGTCTGTCTTCTCCAAGTTCCTAGCCCTCATTGGGGCTGTTTCTGAGTAAGACCCGTCATGAGTTGTACTTGCTTTTTTCAGACCATGTCGAGCAAAGAGAAGGGTAAATTTGATGAGATGGCCAAAGCCGACAAAGTACGGTATGATCGGGAAATGAAAGATTATGGGCCAGCGAAGGGGGGTAAGAAGAAGAAGGATCCTAATGCCCCCAAACGGCCACCGTAAGTAATGATGGATTCCATTCTTCCTGGGACCCAAGCTTTCTTAGATGGGTTGTGACCATCATTAAAGAAAAATATATGCTAATAAAGCTTCATGAAACTGCTTTAAACTCTCCTTGAATCTAGCCACAGTGTCTTACCTCTGCTTTTCAGTGGTTGAAATGCAGTAGTAAGTCCCAACGAGACTAGGCCTATTGAATCAGTGGATCTTACTGAGGAGTTGACTCACCAATGTCCCACTGATTGAATGGGTCTACTCTAGTTGTGATTTGCACTGGATTTCAGCCACTGAAAGTTGCTATAGTAGAACCCCTGTATCCACAGGGGATTGGTTCCGTGATCTACTGTGGATGCCTGAAACCGCGGATGCGAGGGCACCCTATACACAATATACAAGCGGGCAGGAAAGGCTGACCCTTTGTAAGTTGTATATAGGACACTGTCAAACGAATGGTAACCGAAACTCGATATAAGTTGTGTGGATATGAAGGTCCTTGTGTATTAATAAATTCTTAGGAAGATATGTGTCTTCTTAAAATAACCAACTATTTCTCACTGCTGTTCCTTGCAAGATTTCTCATTATTAATCCCCCTCCCCCTGCAAGTTGGAAATTGTGGCACGGTGCGGTTATTTACCAGCAACCCACTTTATCCCCATTGACCACTCCAGAAAAAGGGGGAGGTGGGATGGGGCAGAGCATGGAATGTTGTCTTCATTTAATGATCATGACTTGCTAATTTTCTAATTTACTTGATACTGCACTTCAGAGCTTTCAGTGTGTTACACATACAGTGAAACTTAGCAATATTGGAGGAGAGGCCATTATTCAAGGTTGCTCTGGGGAGAGGGGTGCTAATGTTGAGGACTAGTGGCTTGCCAAGGTCCTGCTGAGTGAGATAATAAACTGAATTCAAACCAAGGAATTTTTTAGCATTCACTGCAATAATGTGTGTATTGTAGTTGGTTTTTATAGGGTTGTATCTCCATCCCAACAGTCCCAAAAATGGATGGAACTGTAATAGTGGTGAAAATTTTGTGATCCCTTGTGCTTCTACCTACACATAAACAACGCAAGCTGGCCTAGTTTGAATGTAATTCTAAAATGGGTAAACTCTGGGCTTGTGAAGTCTCCATCGTCTGCTGCAAAGGTGTAGATCCAATATAGCTTTTGCTGCTGTTTTAAACTAAATTTGACTGAACTGGTCAGAAGCTGTTCTAAAGTTTGCCAGCTCCTTGCCAGCTCCCATCCAACATGGATTGGATTGTAGAAGGGCTAATATTAAATGTGCATAACATTTAAACATAGATAAGTAGTGCATAATAGAATAGAATCGCTGTAGTTTTCCGGGGATTGGAAAGCTAACTATTCAGTTCGTTTGTATTCCGATCCGCTACACCAGATTGCAGCCTGGCTCATTTCCTCTTCCCTCCCAACAGGTCTGGATTCTTCCTCTTCTGTTCAGAATTCCGCCCCAAGATCAAATCGACTAATCCGGGCATTTCTATCGGAGACGTGGCAAAGAAGCTGGGGGAAATGTGGAACAATCTAAGCGATGGGGAGAAGCAGCCTTACAATAACAAGGCTGCAAAGCTGAAGGAGAAATATGAAAAGGTAAGCTACAGTACAATGCAAAAGGACGGTTGATCCCAAACAGCAGGGACTTCTTCGCTGGGGCTCCTGTCATTATTCTAAAAACTCCATGAACGAGCAGTGTTTTATCTTTCGAATATTTCCTTAGCGGTGGGTGTAAATCCAGGTTGTCTCATTTGCTTGGCTGGAAATGAATCTTAGTCCCATCAATCGGTGAGAATTAAAATGTGCTCTAAAATTGGTTTGAAATGACAGGGTATCCCATGTATACACTGGCAAAACGTGGCATCTTCTCCAGATTCACTGGATAAAACTTGAAATTCCTTTTTTCCTTCCATTTAAGGAGAAAGACAGGAGAGAGAGATCGAGATCTCCTATCTTTCTCCACACACACACACACACACACACACACACACACACACACACACACACACACACACACACACACACACACACACACACACACACACACACACACACACACACACACACACACACACACACACACACACACAGAGAGACACACAGAGAGACACACAGAGACAGACAGACAGAGTGGTGCCTCGCTTAGCGAGGTTAATCCGTTCCGGATTAACCCTCGCTCAGCGAATCCATCGTTAAGTGAAATAAAAAAGCCCATAGGAACGTATTAAAACTGATTTAATACGTTCCTATGGGCTTAAAACTCACCGTTCTGCGACTTTCCTCCATTGCGGCGGCAATTTTGGATGCCTCTGGATATATATATTTCAACTTTCCCACCTGTTGGTAGTTCAGTCCCAAAGACCCTAAAAAGAAATGTATCTTCAAAATGACCCTCTTCTTTTTTTTCCTCCCCATTTTTTTCCATTTCACAAGAGAAAGTAAGTAGTAGACTCAGCTTAAAAAAAAAAAACTACCACCACCTTGGGATCGTAAGTGTGAAGAATCTCTACTTAAGAAGTGGGAGGACAGTAAGCTTACCCATCCATTAGTGGCGAGGGTGGGGTACTGGAAGGCAGAGTTCTGTACACAGAGAAGCAGAGAGAGGACTATCCATGACTCTTAAGAGTTGCTTAGCAGCACCTTTTTCGGCAAGCTGGAAGGGATTGGCAGATGAGACATTTAGAAAATCGGAGTACCTGAATACTTGAATGTTCTTTGAGCTTCTTCCTAACTTAACAGGATTGGAGCCTATGCGGTTTTGCTTGGCGTGCGTTAATCCTGCCTTAAGGCCTATGACCTTGTCTACTGTGCCATTTGGTTTAAAAACATAAAACACACACACACAGTAATCCTGGCCTTGGTGTAAAGAGTCACTGGTGGGAGTGGAACGTCCTTCTGCTTGTGCTGAGTGGTGGGAATCCCTGTTCCGTTGTACCCTGCGTTGCTACAGTGGCCGTTGCTTTTAGGGTGTGTGTTGAACACTCAAGGGAAGAAGTTTTGTAACTGAAATGGCATTCTACCTCCAATTCTTACTGTCAAAGCCACTGTTCAGCAAAGGGTTTTAACAGCTGCCGTTCACAGATAAACTAACAACTGCCATCAAGTTGTTTCCCGCTTATGTTGACCATGGTAGAGTTTTTGAGATGGGATTGGCTTACCATTGTAACAATGAGTTTCCGTGGGCAAGCAGGGATTTGAATTAGCCGCCTAGAGTGGTCCGGTGGGCCAGATAGGCGGGGTATAAATTAAATAAATAAATAAATAAAATGGTGTCTCCTAAGACCTGGTTGAGCACTGCCTGGTTCACTGCACTGGCTGTCGCCTAAAGCGGTGGCCCCCAACCTTGGGCCTCCAGATGTTCTTGGACTACAACTCCCAGAAGCCTTCGCCACCACCTCTGCTGACCAGAATTTCTGGGAGTTGAAGTCCAAGAACATCTGGAGGCCCAAGGTTGGGGACCACTGGCCTAAAGAATTGCCGTCGAATAAATCAGAAGTCCTTATTGACTTGGACAGACAGGTATTCACCAGGTATCCCCGGGGGGCACATACAGTAATACCCTCCCAAGATGGTTTAGCTGTGAGATTTTTGTGTAGGCCGGAGGTTTCAGCTGGATGGTCCTGGGGGGGGGGGATTCCTTCTGACTCCAAAGCCCTGCGATTCAATCATGAAAGACAAAGTGAGTTGTTCAGCAGGGAATGTAGGAAGCGGCAGATACATCTGGCCTAATGTCAGCACAGGCTGGCAGCCGCTCTGCGTGTTTTTCAGTAATTTTTCCCCCAGCCCTACCTGCAGAAGCTAGGTGGGTTGAGCCCTGGACTTTTATGTGTCCTGAGCCCATGGTCTGCCAAGCCCTTCCTGTTGCTTTTCGGAGGGGCCCGTAAAACCTCCGGTGCGTTGTGTGCAAGAGGGATCAACGAAACCTGTTCTCCGCTTCTTGCAGGATGTTGCAGATTACAAATCTAAAGGCAAGTTTGATGGTGCGAAGAGCGCGGCAGCCAAAGCAGCGGCTGCAACTCGGAAAAAGGTAGAGGAAGAGGAGGAGGACGAAGAAGACGAAGAGGAGGAGGAAGACGAGGAGGAGGACGATGAATGAAAAAAAACTGTATCATACTTGTCTCCATGTGAATACCATAGAGTAGGGGGAAACACATTCGGAAAAATAACAAACCTTGCACCTCTTATTTTAGATGGTGTTTTATTTGCCCTTTATTAGATTTAATGACACAATTTGGATTTTGATCACACCGTAGCTTCTTGGGGAAGAAATTTAACTATAAGCGTGCTAGGAAAATACAGAAGTGGAAGTTTAAAAAAAAGAAGAAAAAACCATTGTAACTGGTTTACATTAAGAGGCCATGGGTTTCCTTAGGCGCCCTGAAACTTGTAACAAAGTTGTACATATTTCCAAACATTTTTAAAACAATATGAAAAAAAAGGTGGAAACGATACACTCTAGTGTTCTCCTCAACTCTGTGCACTTTCCTGTTGGTGTAACAAAGCATTTAAAAATGTTTCAAGCATCTTATTTTTTAATTTGTAAGGTGGTGTTTAACTATATGGTTATTGGCTAGAAACTCCTGGGTTATAAACTGTACATATCTATAGTTTGTAAAAACTAGACAGATTCTTGTGGTACATGCCTTGAGCGGTGATAACCTTGGAGAGGAAGGTAAAAACAGTTTTAGGAAAGCTGTTATGCTTTTTTTTTCCGCAAAGGGGTCATGTCTCAGGGAATGCACTACGAAAGTAGATCTATTCACACTACAGTGGGCGTCCATTTAGCTTAAAGTTGTCTTTCTGTATATAGTGAAATTAGCATTCTGCGGCCATTCTTAGTTGTGGAAGGGGCGGGGGGAGTTCAGGTGGCATGAGAAAATTGTATGGAATCTTTTTTTTTTCCTTTTAGTTAAGTGGGGGTAGTTTTTAAACGGAAGCTGTAGGGTCTCTTCATGGCCAGCATCGAGTGAAGAGAGGACGCAGAAAACTGAAGTTCAAAAACACTCTGTACTTTAAAAAGAGAAACAAAAAAAATTTGCAAAAACGTTATGTTGGTTTTTTGTATGTTTAGAATGCTGAAATGTTTTTGAAGCAAAAATAAACAGTATTACATTTTTAAAACTTCTTGACAATATTCTAAATTTCCTGCTTTTAACAAGATTACTTTTAGCAGCAGCAAAGGGGGGGGGGATGTAGTTGCAATTCTAGGCCCCACCGGTAGTCTTATTTTTTGTTTGTTTTGTTTTAAAAAAATCAAACCTTTCAGAAATACATCCTTCTCCCTCCCTGGCTGAACACGATGCAAAGTTAATTCTCTTCTAGGAAAGGTGACTTCTTGAGCTGATTGGATGTTTAAAAAAAAGATGCTATGCAAGTTTGAATCTCCTATTAACTTGAAAGCGGAACCCTAACCGAACGCTTCTGACCCTTAGAAATGTGTGAGTACCGTCATTCAGAAAAAGGTAGGTGATTTGAGAGTGGGCAGGCATTACTTTATAGCTGTGTTGGGTATACTGATGGCCTGAATGCTATGCTTTGTAAATATTAAAATGTGCCTTTTTTGTCCTGTGTTTAAACCGATTCAGACTTGTGGTGTTTTTTTTGCTTCCCTCCTACTCTTCTTCCTCTACACCCCCAGCAGCCAGATCATGGGTAAGAAAACATGTGCTCTCTTAAGTGTTCCTTGCTGAATATTCGAAGGTGGCTTGGCCATCTGATTTATGTCTTCTTCTCTTAATATCTGTGCTGTCTCGTACGTAGAACCTCAACACCTCAGCAAAAGCATGGGTGTATGGTGCCATGCTTTACTTATTGGGGGTGAGTGAGCCTTTTATGATAACGTTTGGCCTCCTGGAACACGTTACATGGTGGTGTGCTGTATACATCTTGCATGATAAGCTATACGTTACCCACTTAGAACGGTGTCTTTCTAAAATAACAGTTGGGAATCAACAACCACAGAGGCACAAGTCTCTCACCCCATGGCTTCCCTTAATATCAGGTTGGTCAAAGTGGAAAAATGGGTTCCTCTGATCATGGGTATGTGTTTGGTCAGACAAAACTTAAAAGAGACCTGTCTGCACGACAAAGTAGTATCAGTTCTGCTTTACCTGTAAATCCTAAGGAATCCTGCGGTTTGTAGTTTGAAGTGATGCACAAAGTTCTCCGATAAACTGTGTTGATGCTTTCTCCAGCGCCACTGGAGCCATGGCAGTTCAAGAGATCTCAGACTGCTAAAAATGCATCTTTAGAACGGGGGACAGGTAGGGACTGCGATACTGACTTGCCTAAGCACTATAGCTGACCGTCAGGGAAAATCAAGAATTGAAGTCTTGGCATCTAGAAAGTTGCACTGTTCTCTTCTGCTTCCCTGCTGAATTATTTATTTATTTTGTTTATTTATTTAACTTATATGCTGCCCACTCTACCCAAAAGTCTCTAGGTGGCTTACAACAATTCTCTGAAATGGATTAGGCTGAGATATGGATTTATCCAGGTCCATCTGGTCTGGGTTGAAGTTCCAGCAAAAATGTCTAAGGCTGTTTTAGGTTCTGCTTTTGTAGATGAATCGGCAGTTAAAACCAAGGTATTGCCAAACCATAAACCACAGAAGAGTTAACATTTAAATTAAAACTAAAGCATTAATTTCTTTTAGAAGTAGTGGGCTTTCCCCACGAAAGGTAAAGGTTCCGATTGACAATTTGTCCAGTCGTGTCCAACTCTAGGTGGCGGTGCTCATCTCTGTTTCCAACCCATAGAGCTAGCGTTTTGTCCTAAGATAAACTTCTGTGGTCACGTGGCCACAAACACTCACATTAAAATTATTAGTTAGTCTATAAGGTGCCACGACATTTGTATCTTTTTTAATTTTTCTTTTGTTTTTGCCTGATAAGGATTTGTTTTGTATTTCGCTTTTCTTTGAGAACTGGAACTCGAGGCATCTTGCAGAGTTTAAGAACTAGGTATACACAAAAGCATGTTGCAGTGAAAACAATTAAAATTTATATTCTTGAGACACAGTTAAATAGAATAGTTACATTCAGGTAAAACAACTGAAAAATTCTTATGGGTATGGTGTTTAATACTGATTTAAGTGTAACTCAGTCTCTCAGAGTGTGGAGTAAGTCATATATCAGAATATCAGCGCCATGATGTCAAAAGTCCCATTTCTTCATCATGGCCTCTGTGAATCCACACAATTGGACTGTTCTGTGCCTGTGCAGGACCTTTCGGAAGTTTCTAGAGCTTAAAGATGTGGTTAGTAGGATGTTCCCCCTTGGAGTGCATTCTCCGCCCGCCAGAATTCCCCTCGGCTCCTTTTGGCCACCACTTCGGTTGACCTATTTCGGAACACTAGACCGATTGCGCGATCACTAAGATCATTGTATTACTGAGATCATTTATTTTCTCTTACAATCATCTCTTTTGTAGGATGTTTCCCCTGTGAGTTATCCACTGCCCTTTTGAATTTATTCACTTTGTTTTTCTCCCTCCCCCACGCCACTTTTCCTTCCCCTTTCCCCCAGCCTTTTATTGGCCCCTCCAGGGCCCTTCAAGCAGTGCATGCTCTGCACAAATAAGATCCTGTTTACCGATGGTCACGACTGTTGCCTTTTCTGCCTCGGGGAACAACATACACTCTTGTCTTGAGTGTAAGAAGCTCACAAAACTTGCTCTGAAATTAAAATTACAAAGACTTCATTCGTACCTTTGGGAGAAATCTCTTAATCCGACCACTATGGACATGGCGACGTCTCCAACTCTATGTCCAGAGCATTGAGAAACTCCTCACTGGATATCGATCCCGACAATCCCTTTACCTTGCCAAAAAGACCATTCGAAGTCAACTTCAAAACCAAGCTCAACGTCCACGTTAAAGACTTCAAACCATCCAGATGACTAAGAAAAAGAAAGATAAGGCTAAACTTAAGAAGACCATAAAGCCTACGAAATCAACTCAACTAGATCCACCTCAATCGATACTTCCAGCACCGATCCTTGAAGAGTCATCCAGAGACGGCCAAGGCTCCATCTCGGATAGAGATGGTCCTAATTTACCACTGGCTCAGGCTGCAGTTTCTATTGCTAGCCTTTCGCTGAGCACTGGCCTATCTCTGGCTGACGTTCATTCCAACCCAGCCTCAGCCCTAGATCACCTACTCAGGTTTCTGTCTCGGAGTGTCTCATCAGTCTGTCCGAAGACACCAGGAGAAGAGACGACACCTTTCTCCGGTCCACTATGACCGTCCACACAGGGAGTTATATTATTATCCTGAACTGTCTCGATACCCAACCAGAGTAAGCCGCCTAGAGTGGTCGAAATGACTAGATAGGCGGGGTATAAATACAATAAATAATAATAATAATGAACTTCAGTACCATTACTACGAACCCTACTATCCCAAAGACCTGACTGAACATGTCTATTATGAACCGAAGAGAGTGAGATATGCCTATCCACCTCGATGTTCGCCTTCTGTGTCACCTTCACCACCACGGCATTGACACCATTCGTCTACAATATATCATACATCAACTCAACATTCATCGATCCCCACGAAGTCAGCTCTTAAGTGCACTCTTCCTTCACTAGATACTCATTCTCAAGCTAAACAAACCAAGCACTCTTCCAGACAATGTCGACACCATACGTCTCTCCATGTTACCATCTTTTATACAGGACCTCCTGACATCGACCAAGATCCTGTACCAAACATACCTTCAATACAGCAACGGCCAACATCTTTGTTAACTTCGACATCGGCAACTAAACCACCATATCGATCACTATCTTCTGAATCCTCTCTTTCTATCCAAGATTAAACCTTTGGTATCTCTCAAGAATCACCCTCTAACTTGCCTACCCCCTCTTTTGATGTGGGCGAGAACCATCCTCCGTCCCCTCCAGAAGATTTCACATCTTATTCTCAACTAGTAATATGAATGGCAAAATCCCCTCAACTCAATATTGAAGAAACACCACCTCAGAAAAAGGACTTATTGAGTCTCATCAATCAAAAGCATGTAATAAATCATCTGTAGCCCCTACTAACCAGGAATGGAGGAAACGTGACATCCTTGGTAGATGCCTCTATCCCCTTATGTAGTTTATTATGGGAATCTCCAATTACCAGGCTGCAGTGGGCGCACGCAACAACCTTACCGGTATCAGCACCCTCAGTTTCACAGATAGCCTTTCTTCCAGCAACCTTTTCAGCCATATCAACAAGCATACCAAGCATACGGACCACAAATATTTAACATCTTACTCCAGTCTGTCGACATCTACCACACCTGCTTTTCACCCTCAACAACAACAGCCATGTTGACAGTCCTTTTGACGCCCACAAAAGAAGGGTAAGCAATATCCATAGACCCCGTATATTGGCATTCCAAACCAGACTGCACCCTTTTCTTAGATCATGGCGTCAAATAACTAATGACCAATGGGTTCTCTCCATTGTCCCAAACAGTTACTTTATTGAATTTAAACATTCCACCTTTTGGTACCGTTAAGACTACTCCATTCTCATTGGTTCTCCAAGAAGAAGTTTCCCTTCTTCTCCTAAAGCAAGTCATACTCATAGTCCCTTCCTCTGCCCTTCATGATGGATTTTATCTGAGATACTTTACGGTACCGGAAAAGGATGGAGGACTCCATCCAATTCTCAGTCTTAGACACCTCAATAAATTCATTCGACCTAGACGCTTCAGAATGCTGACACTCGACATCATCATCCCTCTCCTTTCACAGGGAGACTGGTTTGTCGTCATCGACCTCCAGGAGGCGTATTTGCACATCTCCATTCACCCGCATCACCACAAATTTCTTCGATTCTGATTCGACATCTCATACCAGTTTCGCTCTCTCCCGTTTAGACTTTCCATGGCACTGAGGACTTTTACCAAACTCATGGCACCAGTGGCTGCCTACCTCCATCTTCAAGGTGTCACCATATTCCCATACATAGAGGACTGGTTGATAGTTGCTATTTCCTATCATGATGCCGTCAGAGCTACCCAGTTTACCCTCGATACTCTTGAAGACCTCGGACTCAAGGTAAACCCTATTAAATTCCATCTCAAGACCTCGCAGACCGCCACCTATATCGGAGTATACGTCGACTCCCTCCGAGCCAAAGCCTTTCTCCCTCACAAGAGAATCATCAAACTGAAACAGGCAATCCAACCATTTCGACCTCCTGGCCTCTATCGGCATACCAAGCACAGCACCTCCTTGGGCTTAGGGCTTCCACCATCGGTGTTATTCAGCATGCAAGGCTCAAAATGAGGTCTCTTCTCGCAGACCAGCTTAGCCGCCTTACCACAAGGACACAAGTGGTCACTAGACGACAGAGTCTTCGATCTTTGTCACTGGTGGGGTGTTCTGTCCATCGATGTCTTTGTTTCCAAGACCAATGCCAAACGTCAACAGTATTGCTCTCAGGCCGGTACCAACAGGAACTCACTCGGAGATGCCTTTATGATAAATTGGACCAGAGACCTACTCTACCTATTCTCTCCGATACCACTCGTACAACGAACCATCATTCAACTTCAACAGTTCCCGTTGAATGCCGTCCTCCTCACTCCATAGTGGCTGTGACAGCCGTGGTTCACACACCTGCAGTTGATGTCAGCAAACGTGTTCCGTCTCCCGTCGATCCCCAAGCTTCTCACTCAGGACAACGGGATGATTTACCACCGGATGTAGACTCTCTGAAGCTGACCGTGTGGAGGATACTCCCGCCATAAGAGACATACTTGATCGAGCTCGAAACCCCTTGACCCAATGGTTATATCAAAATTAATGGAAGGCATTCCTCTCCTTTGCTAATTCTCAGAACTTACCTGCAACACCAGTGTCTCTGAAGATCTTACTTACCTTTATCCTTCATCTATTTCATCTCAGACTGTCTCATTCTACCTTGAAGGTTTACATTTCAGCTATTGTAGCTCACCAACCTTCTCATTCTGATTCGGCTAGACTTTTTCCCCCACCCAACTTTGAAAAAATTCCTCAAGGGGCTCCAAAATATTCACCCCTCCCCATGTCAACATCCTCTTCCTCAGTGGTCTTTACAACTTGTCCTCAACATACTCACTCAACCACCCTTCGAACCGATGCCTACTTCCAATCCCAAATTACTTTCTCTAAAAACATCCTTCCTTGTAGCAGTAACATCTGCTAAGCATGCTAGCGAACTTGCAGCCCTCAGATCAAATTCACCCTTTCTTTAATTCCATCCAGATAAGGTCACCCTTTTATTTTAAGGTATCATTTTTACCTAAAATTGTCTCTGAATTCCACCTTAAACAACCATTAATTCTACCTACTTTGTTTCCGTCTCCTCCTACACCTCTCGAGCGCATGCTCCACATGCTTGTAAGACGCTCCTTGGCCTTCTGCATTGATAAAACTAAATCATTCAGAAAATCACCAAGACTTTTCCTATGTTTTCATGGCCCCATAAGGGTGCTCCAGCTTCGCCTCAAACTATCTCTCACTGGATTGTTCAAACCCTTTCATTGGCCTGCGAGCTGATAGGCAAAACACTGCCTGAACACTTTAAAGCTCATTCTACCAGAGCACTGTCAACTTCCACTGCCTGCCAGCGTGGAATAGAACTCCCTCACATCTGCCGTGCAGCTACATGGTCTACTCCGTTGACTTTTGTGAGACATTACCGTCTTGATGTCCGGGCAAAAAATGATGCTGCTTTTGGCAGAGCTGTTTTGACCTCCGTTCTACCGTGACGTCCCACCATCCGGTAAGAGCTGTGAATTGTGTGCATTCACAGAGGCCACGAAGAAGAAAGAGAGGTTACCTACCTGTGACCATGGTTCTTCGAGTGGTCGTCTGTGAATCCACACATCCCGTGCATCCTTCCCTCTCTCCATCACGTTGTCTTTTTTAATATAGTTCTTTGACAGCTGTGGACTCTTACAGGAACTGAGGGGACTTCTGGCGGGCAGAGCATGCGTGCTCCATGAGGGAACATCCTACTAATCACATGTCTTTAAGCTCTAGAACCTTCCGAGAGGCAACCCAACTGTGTGGATTCACAGAGGACCACTGGAAGAACCATGGTTACAGGTAGGTAACCTGTCTTCTCACTCCTGGAGCTACTCAAAAGTGAGTTTGGTGTGTGCAACTGTCTGAGTAGCTAAAGAATGGAGACCAGTGTAACTCCTTTTGGACCATAGCTCCCAGAAATCCACCGCCAGCATGTCTGTGGTGGCGAAAGAATTCTGTGAGACCCAGAATAGGAAATTTCTCCAGGACCTTCAGAAAGTGTCTGTAGAATGACAGAACTGAAGACCCTGTCATAGAAGCTTCAAAGGCAAGTGTTCTAGTATCTCGTGACTGCATTTATTAATAAAGCCTCCCCCCCTTCTCAAATGTTAAATTTCTGTGCACGTGGAGTGACGTGAAGAGGCAGCCTGCCTCTGGGAAGGTTTAGAAGTTGCCCTATATTGAGAAAAAAATTCTTGGTACTGGGGGGGGGGTGCAATATTTTTTTCCTCCACTGGGGGTGATGTTTTACTCACCACACACAAATAGCCACACCTAGTTAATCTGCATCTGTGTATGTAGTTTTATAGCACCCTCTGGCTTGAGAAATAGCATGGGAGGATGATGGAAACCCCCTAATTCCAACCTTCGCTTTTAGCCGTGCAATTGCTGGAGCCACTTTCTCACAGCTGTCTTTCCCATTCACGAGTTAGGGAAGTTGAAGACTAATTCAGTTTTCTCCATTCCTGTTGTGCATGGGGGGGGGGAGGCAGAGTTGGCGTGGCTTCATATTGCCTTGGGGATGATGGGAGATGTAGTTCAGCCCATCTCGAACCTGCTAGGTTGAGGAAAGCAATGCTAAAGGTCAAGAATCCTCGGGCTGGTGGTGGTGGTGGTGGTATTAATTTAGTCTTTCTCACACTAGGAATGTTTGGAAAGAGAAGGCAGAAATGACGAGAAGAGAAGGGGGACTTTCTTTCCCCCGTCTCATTGCTCATTTCTGAAACCGGTGACCTCTTCCTGCATTTTCATGGTCTTAAGCATGGTTTGCTTCTATCTTTGTGTGCGCCATCTAGCTGGTTGAATGTCGTTGGGCGAGTAAGAAACCTTGCATTGCTTTCATTAAGAAACATGCTGGTCATGAAGTTAATGATACCAAAGTAGTGTTTGAAGGAACATCCCAAGCCCTGGCTAACTGGATGGAAGAAGGCTTCAGGATGTGTCCGCTCCCGTTTGAAAGACAGGCATAGTAGCCAGCGTGGGGGGACCAAATTGGCTCTACAGACCGATGTTTGAAATTCTGTCTTTCACGGACTTGAGTTTAATCCTCTGTTCTAGAAAAGGAAAGCCACGTGGACAGAGCAGCAAGAAACGTGGCCCCCTGGCTTATTTCAAAAATATGGGCTGAAATAAGGGCTTTACTTCCAGCATAAGAAGTCGGTGGCCTTCCTGAACCCAGTGGTTTGATGTGGGCATGATGTACAGAATAAAATCAGATCGCGTTTTCCATCAACAATGAAGGATTTCCAGGGGTTAGGGGGTGGGTGAGGGCTCATTCCCAGCCCCTGCCAGTTGCATCCAAACCGAGCAGCTTGTAAAATGTAAAAAAAAATTTAAAAATCTGGAAAAGTAGCTTTGTGATCCACAATTCGACTACCGTATTTTTCGCTCCATAAGACGCACCTTTCCATAGGACGCACCAATTTTTTAGGAGAAGAAAACAGGAAAATATAATCTGTTTTCTTCACTCCATAAGTCTCACAGACTTTCCACCCCCTTGTTTTGTGGGGGGAAAGTGCGTCTTATGGTGCGAAAAATACGGTAATTTATCATCAAAGGTCATAAGATGCGGCAATGGCCGTTAACAGCTGGCTAGATTCCTGGACTTACTTTCCCAATTACTAAATGTTGTGTCGACTTAAAGACAGGTTAGCTTGACGGGTTTGGGAGTAGGTAAAAATCCGCTTTTACTGGCAGAGCCCCTTTCTACTGGTTGAACTGAAAAATCTGCCAGTTACAGGTGCCCATCAGCGGAAAAGCCAAGAATGGTGGAGAAGGCAGAACACTTACTCCATCTTAGGAAAATAGTAACAATGCTGGCACAAAATTGTGTTGTTGTCATTTAGTCATGGCCGACTCTTCGTCCAGACCAAAATAACACTTCTAATATCCCTAGACTGGATGTGGATGAGGTTCAGCACAGCTTCAGCTAGCCTAGAATCTGCTGAGCTGGCCCATAGCCATCTTGGCTGGTTAGGACTGTCTGCTAAACCTGAAGGAAGAGTCCTCCAGGATTTGAGAACTTGCCATATTTATTACACTTCGGTGGGCCAAGGAAGGCATTATGTAACCCTGAGCTGTATTTCTAGGAAATGCAGAAGTGTCATGAATACCTTGGCAGAGTCGCTGCCATAGGAAGGTTTATCAGCTGATGCAGGTGCTGTGTGAATATCTCACCATGAACAGTCAAGGGAGCTGTAAATGGTGGCAAAGGAATCAAAACAGGAAGAAAGGTGGAATTGTGGCTTAAATCCACTTGACTTGAGTTTGCAGAAAGACTCGGAACAAGGCTTATACAGATGCCAGTTAGCAACGCCCACCAGGAGAGCAGGAGTCCCACCCGTGGGTACCGTCTTGTTGCTCAAACACGTTTTTGAAGGTGGGAATGCTTTTTAATGCTTCCCAACCCAACCCGTGGCTTCAGCACCCTTTCGGCAGGAATGTGCTTTTGTACAGTCCCTTTCTCCCACCCTCTCCTTGAGGGGGAAGGCCAGAAGAGGCCAATGGTGTCTGAGCCCCTTTAGCTTCTGTGGGTGGGAGGGGGAGACGGGAGTCTTGTGTCGTATGGCACAACTGGCAGACTGGGACCTCCTTACACATTACGCTGGTATGTGCTGTCAAGTCACAACTGGCTTCAGAGTGTCCCCGATAAGAGTTTTCAAGGTAAGTGAGGTATTGAAGGAGTGTTTTTACCAGTGCCACACCCTCTTGAGTTCTCATGGCAGAGCCAGTGAATCAAACTCAAGCTTCCTAAGTCCTCGTTTGTGTCATTCTATGCACTAACCCCATAATGGGTATCTCTTTACTACTGTATTTGCTGGCATATAAGACTACTTTTTTGCCCTGAAAAACATGCCTCCAAGTGGTGGGGGGTCGTCTTATACGCCGGGTGCACTTCAGTTGGGATAGAGATAGCTGACCATAGTGGCCTTCCGATGCTCGCCCGGTGCCCATAGTAGCCTTACGATGCCTGCCCACCTCATTCTACATACCGTCCAGTATCGTACGGTATCCAACGCGGCCCCGGCAAGCATCAGCAGCAAGATGGGTGCCAGCCTTTTCGACGTGACCGGCCTGTTCTGTTCGGCGGGAAGCAGCGGCGCTCCAGCCCGCCCCTTGTCTACGCAGAGCTCACACATGCACACTAGTGCAGGTCACAGGGAGATGCAGGGGCGGGACGAAGGCGCGGTTGTGCTGCAGCCGTACAATGGTGACAATGACTAGCACATTTTATTTGGTATGTGAAAGGTGTACAGAAGAGGGGGTACTCTTATATGGCAAGTATATAACAAAACTATATTTTGAGTGGAAATGTTGGGGGGTCATCTTATACGCCCAGTCGTCTTATACACTGGCAAATACGGTACATTAATATAAGTAATATTCATGTGCCACCAAGTCAATTCTGACTTATGGTTATCCTTTCCAGAATCTTCTAGGCAGAGAACGCTCAGAAGTGGTTTCCCATTTCCTTCCTCCAGGGGGCGACCTGGGACTGTGCAGCTGGCCCAAGGCCACCCAGGCTGGCTCTCCTTGCAGGAAGCCCAGTGGGGGAATCGAACTCCCGACCTTAGGTTCCACAGCCAGACACCTAAACCACTGAGCTATTAGCCAGCCAGCAAGCCTTGTTACATTACATTGTGTTAAAAGCTCCACTTGTAATTCTGAATATGAACGTTTTTATATTCATAGCACAACCGCAGCAACTGCTGAACACTAAAAACATTTCCTTACATCACTTTCACCAACTTTATGACAACCCCGTAAGGCAGGCCAGAACTATATATTTTTAGGACAGAGGCTCGAGAGGGGAGTTGTGCCTTTAATGCCGCTTAAGTGCATTTTCAACTCAAGTGGGAATATCCTTGCCAATGTCCTGCTCTAGCTGTTTAAAAAATGCAGTTGTCATCATGAAGTCTTCCAAAACTCGATAAATATCTGTATATGCTCCATGTCAGATGGTGTTTTAGAGAGGAATGGAAGCTCCTAACGGCCCACTAACTTTCTTAAATTAATCAAGGGAATTGACTCAGGGTATTCATTGTGGCTTAATTTTTTTTTCATGGTAAAATTAATACAGAAAAACCTTTGTCCAGGGGTGCTTTGTTTTAGCGAGCAATCACTGGCATTTAGATTTCTGTAGTAAAGCTACCAGGTAGAGCTGGAAGATGTTACATTTCTTGAATCACAGCTCCCAAGATTCTTTTGTGATTTGCTAGGCTGGGGATTCTGGGAGTTGTAGTTCAGTAGCTGTGCTGTGGATTACTGGGAGAATTCATCATTGCCGAGACATTAGCCTATGGGAGAGGGGTCTTGAACGTGGAGGTTTCTGCCAATGTGGAATCAGCAACAATAATGACAGAGTAATTACTTGGGAGTCTTATAATGTGTAAAAGAGAGAATAAGTGTCAGCTGGGAATGACAAATCCTATTGGTTTAGCAGCCACATTTCAAAGAGCTTTGCTTAATAAACAGCTAGCTGGTGGTCATGATGCAAATGCACTTTTCCCCCCTGCTCATCTTCCTTGAGGTGTCCTTCCTTGTGATCCCATTTTGCAATTAAGGTTTCCCTGTTAAGCACACTTGCACGCCAGTAAGCCCTATAGAATATACTGTAATGGAGCTTAACTTTTAAGTAAAAATATATAGGAATGTACAGTGGTGCCTCGCTAGACAATGATAAGCTGTTCCACTGAAATCGCTGTTTAGCAAAACCATTGTCTAGCGAAAAGCATTTCCCCATTGGAATTCATTGAAACCTGTTTAATGTGTTCCTGTAGGGAAGAATCGTCGTTGTCTAGCAAAGATCGGCCATAGGAAAGCCGCTTTGCGAACTGCCGATCAGCTGTTTAAATCGCTGTCTTGCGAAGCTTAGGTCCCGAAAACACCCATTTTGCGAGCACGGAGGGAGCTGTCAAAATCGTTGTCTAGCGAAAATTGGTTTGCGAAGCAGGGACCAAACATTGTCCAGCGAAATTCCCCCACAGGAATCACTGTTTTGCGAATCGCTATAGCGATTGCAAAAAGTCAATGTCTAGCGAAAAAATGGTCATGCGGGGTAACTGTCTAGTGAGGCACCACTGTACTTGTGACTTTTGAGCAGAGGTTCCCAACCCTGGGTCCCCAGGTGTTCTTCAACTACAAATCCCAGAAATCCTGGCTAGTCCAGCTAGTGGTCAAGGCTTCTGGAAAGTTGTGGGTTTTTCAAGCTGTTTTGTCTTGTTCTGGAGATTTTTTTTCCCTAATGTTTCACCAGTCTCTGTGGCCGGCCTCTTCAGAGGACAGGTGCTAGAATTCTGTCTATGTTCTGGTGTCGTATGTGGGACTGTTGAGTATTTGTAGCTGTGGGATCAGGGTTTTTATTCTTTTTAGGAGATTGGGTGTTTCCTATGATCAGGGTGTTTTTTGTTACAGGTGTTTTGTTGTGATAAGGGGGGAAGATCTGTAACTGTGATTGATGCGTGTCGTTGGCTAGTCTTTTGTGTGCAGTGATCACCGGTCCTTGTGGCTGGGTAGAGTTCATTGACCTTTTTGCAACCTGTATTTTTCTCAGTGCTGGGAGCCAGGCTTTGTTGAGTTTTAGACTTTCTTCTTTTTTGTTGAAGCTGTGCTGATGTTTGTAGATTTTAATGGCTTCCCTCTGTAGTCTGACATAATGATTGCTGGTGTTGTTCAGTACTTCTGTATCTTGAAATAGGGTTTCATGTTCAGCTTGGGAGGCTTTTAATCCAAGAACATCTGAGAACCCAAGTTTGGGAACCACTGCTTTAGAGGTACAGGGTTTATGTGCTTCTGCAGAATCTTACATGGTAGCAAAATTAACCATGAGAAGGAGGCCAAAGTTATTGATCAAATAGTAAATCTGATTTTTCTCTGTAATACTTTCAGAAAAATAAATGCTGAGTTCTCTTTTTAAAAGGGAGCATTCTTTATATGTGTTGCAGATGAGTAATCAGACCATGTGCAGATCCTGGGTGGGAAGCCATTGTTAAAAAAAGCTGTCTTATTGCCACAGAATAATTATGGGTCAGATTCAGAAAAGCTTCCTTTTTAAGGGTGTCCTATCACTGGAGAAGGCCCCAGAGACGGAGCAAAGCTCTCTGGCGGGGAGCTCACGGTTGCTCGCTGTTGAGCCTGAACGAACTCTGTTCAAGTCCCATTGAAATCTGTGGACTTCAAAATGCTTACTTCTGTTTTTTTTTTGTGTTGCAACTTATGCGGAAAAGGGGTTGATGCAATGGGCCTGTAGGAGAAGGAGGGAGGCAGCTAAGAGGAAAATACACACTCTGAAGTGCAGTCTGTCGAACGTAGCAAATTAAACCCCTGATTGCTCAGTGACTAAGATAAATCATGTGCCCCAAGTAGGAAATGCTAAACAAGTGATTGGGAAGCCATCTACATTCACAAAAGAAGCTGCTTGTTGTGTATCTGCATGATCACCTGTACTGGGATTACTTTCTTTCAACTACCCCCTCCCGCTGCATTTTGCTGAAACAGAAACATAGGAGCAGAATTTCCAGCCTGACCCTCTTAGAAGAGGCTATCATAGCGCTGTATGAGTCATTGTCCGGGGCATGGCTGTTTCGAAGCAGACCTAGGATTGTGTGTCAGGCAGAGCCCTGGAAAGCCTGGTTGTTGTTTCCCTTACACACACTAACCGTAAAGATTTCCAGATGTAAGGCTGCTGTGAGCCTTCATATATAAATTGTGTGTGTGGGGGGGGTGTAATGTGTGTTTTAGCAGCCAGAAACTTTGGGGAACTCTACATAATGATGCTTGTAAATGAGAAAGTTCAGGCTGGGTAGCAGAGTGCAATAAAAAAAGCTACCAAGCTTCTTCCTAAATAAGATTTTATTAAATTGGACCTATTTGAGGAGAGTTTTTTTGAGCATGTTCTTTTCACACTTGTGACTTTCCTCTGTTAATCATTTCCTTTCCTTCCTTGCAAACTTTGGTCAGCCGATGTTACACAAGAATTGATAGCTGGTTTGTTTGGAATCCTTTTCACCAGCAGCTGTGGAGCCCAAGCCAACGTTTTATGGGTTGAAAATTGAAGGGGAAAACACACACAGAAACACACCAATGGATCAAATCTCTCTGAGATCTCCCCTTAGTCGTGTCCAGGCTGGTCAGATCTTTGTTTTACCATTTCATTTAGCCCAAGGTGTGCTCTTATAAACACCTACGGTGGGCTGAGTTTTGTGAAAGTCAGTTGCATCCGGGTGTCTGTTTTCAGTAACACCCCTTGCCGTCTCAAATACAATAAAGAGAATCGATCAGCGTTTTCTGAACTGCTGCCCTCTCATTGTGTCATACCATAGTTCCCATAATCCTCAGCTACTGGTTTTTCGTGCTTGGAGTGATGGCATTTTAGCCCATTGTACAACAGGCGCCAGGTTGGGAAAGGCTTTGTAGGGTTTTAAGACACACGAAGCATCTGAACGTAAGCTTTAGTTCATGCCATTCATTCTTCATGGCTCCAAGTGGCCAGGCTTTAAAATGATTCCTGAAAAAAATCAGAAATGGTTCAGTCAATTTTCCAAGCAGATAAGACTTCTGGAAAGATATTTTACAGGTGGTATTCACCCAAACGTAACACATGGTGTGCCTTATTTGATTTGTTTATTTGCAATTCTACTGTATATTACATTTATAGCTTTCCTCCAATGAGCTCAGGGCTGCTTAGATGGCTTTCCACCTTCCCACTTTATCTTCCTAACACTCCATGTAGGGTAGAGCAGGCTGAAAGGCTACGATTGGCCCAAAGGCATGAGTGTGGAGAATTTGAACCCAGCTCTCCCTCATCTTAAAATCTAGCTACTACCCCACACTGGGGCCCAGATTATTTTTTATTTATAAACAATATTCGGGTTTTTTTTACATCAGTTGTCATCTTCATCCTCTATTGTCTGCAATGACTATTTTATTGCACATTTTTGTACTGAAGAGGGAGATCATGATTAAAATGACGGCAAAAACACTTGCCAAGAGCAGAAGGTTTTGCAAATACAGGGGTTTCCAAGGGCTTTTTGTTGCCAAAAAAAAAAAAAAAAACACACCCTGTAGGTACGTTTCCACCTATTAATGTGGCACTAAAATATTTACTTGAATACGGCCATCTCTCAGGAAAAAACTAATTAAACCTCTCTTCCTTATTTGCATGTACAGTATTAATTTGCCAGTGTGGAAATTTAAATTTGTGCTGTTACCTCCCAATGAAACCACAGGGTAAAGAGACTGAGAGAAATGGAGCCACCAAAAGGGTGTAAGTTGATGAGCCGGGGGGCTTGAGGGATCTTTGAAGGGAGGCAGGGCTCAACAGAAAAGCTCATGCAGAAGTTTGAACTTAGGAATCGAAGTGGTTGCCTGAGGTTTCCAAGAAAGAGCCAAAGGGGCAGGATGCTGGGTTCTGTTTGCCTTGAACAGCAATCCCTGATTTATGTGGACCAAATACTAGGTCCCGGTGCTACTGGGGCTGATAGCTTAGGGTGGAAACATCATACGGCTACTCAGAATTCTCCAGGTTCAAGATGTTAGCTGACAGAAGACAGCCAATCAGATACCAACAGATGGTATAAATCTGAGAACCAGCTTATTCCTCAAGGTGTGTGGTCTGCGGGAGTCTCTGGATCTTGGGGAAGATGGGTAACCAAGGCACATTGGTGGGTTACTGAGAGAGGGGGGGGGAAACAAGAGTCTTTAAGACTAGCAAGTTCTACTTGGCATAAGGACTGGTTGACCTCAAGCCCCTTTGGTCTGATGCGTGGAGTGTAGGTTCTGTAGAGATACAGTGATAAAAGATGGAAGAGAAATGTAAGGTATCAAACACTTGATGGTCCATCAGAGGGTTTTAAGTCTCCTGGAAAATCTTTGGGCATGACAGACAGAGATCTAAACCGTCGGTTTTCAGCATCGTTGATGGATTGACAGGGGAGTGACAGGTACATTCAAGCCTAGATAAAACAGATTAAGACAGTAGAAGTTGGGAAAAGCCTTGGTTTAGGTCCAGTATAATGGAAGAACACCATTTATTGAGTTTCTAGGCACATCGGTGCTGGTATGAGAGCAGGGCAGAATGAAATGTACAGCATCGGGATAGTAATGCACGTGCATGGATGATCTGATTAATGCCAAAAAAGAGAGAGAGAGAGATTTAAATGCCTTATATTTATTTAGGCCACTGTTTCCTTTTGGAAATGGATTTTTGGAGCTCTTTCGTTCAAGGATGGTGACCTTGAGGTTAGATTGATATCTAACCTTGTTACACCTTGTTACTCAGCTTGGTTAGGTTTGTATTTAAAAACATGAGCTAGCTGTATTGCCTAGTGGCCATTCCCAGCCATAAACCGAGTTCGAAAAGCATTCTCCGTACAAAAGGGGGCCGTTCAGTTCTATCACGGGGTCTGTGATGTATGTCACCTGCAAAATGCTATATCCATTTTTATCAAAGACAGCAGTTGAGCCACAAAAGACTGCTGGTCTGCCTTTTGCCTCCATTCCTTTTAACATGGCAAGAAGCCCTTTCAAAAGGGCTCACACTTATCATTGCCACCAAGAAAGTAGCAGATGACGCTCCTCCTCTAGATTATACCAAACTGTGATTCTGCAGGTTGTTGGTTGGTAAGCCACAAACTTAATAGGTTCTTCTCACTGAAAAGTTAAAGGATGGGCTTTCCTTGCCACTGTAAGGGAAAACAGATACTGGTTCTTATTGCACTGCTTTCTGCTCCATGCTAATTTCTTCCTATTGTGGTTTCTACCCCAACCTGTTGGATGGTCCTTCCACACTGGGATGGTGTTTCCATTCCTTCCTTGCTTTTTTGGGTCTTGCAACTTGCGGTGCATTATTGCTATCCCAACTATCCCTTTGTTTCTGTATAAGTAGGTTTTCACATGCCACTCCCATGTGGACATGTTAAGGGACTCGGTGGGTAAAGCTATGCCCTTAGCCTTCAGAACCTCTTGGCACCTTGAGTATGTCACCTGCACTGGCACTGACAGAGTGGGGTTGGGGATGTTGTGATCATCTGTGGTCGCACACCCCACATTATTTCTACCAGGTCATCGTAATGTTATGGAAGATGCTGTGAGGCCAAAACCAGACACTGAGGTTTCAAGCAGTGTATCCAGAGTCTGCGATGGTTTTCACGTCGTTTTACTGACATGTTGTGATAGTAGACGCAATCAGCGCCAAGGAAAGAAAATAAGAATCCTCTTATATTAGAAGAGATACTCAGATTAAGCATCGAACAGCAGGTTTTAGCTGCAGTGCTATAAAGGCAGAGGAGTGGAAGGGAAAGACCCCTGGGCAGACCAGAAGTGGGAATGGGGACCTCATCAGGTGGTGACACCATTAGGGGCACAAATAAAATACGGCATCACAGCCCGAAACAGAAATCACCTATGAGAATTCTGAGAGGGTGCACCCAAGGAGATCAAGTGGAAAAAACAAAACACACATGCGCAAGAGGTGTGGAAAGGTGTAGTTCACAGTGGTCCGTCGTGAAACCTAGGCATATGTTGCACACTTGCCAAAAGGGAAACCGAAACACTTTGCACAGCGAAACAATAATAAACTACTCGGTCTGCTTTCCCTCATTGACAACTACTGTGCAACTGAGGGGAAGGAGATTGGCAGTAGAGCAAATGCTTTCAGGCCTACAGTTTCCGTCAAGTTTGGTCCTCACCATCCTGGCAGAAAGCCGGGAAAGGTTTGTCTGAAAGCTCAGAGAAGCTGCTGCCAGGCAGCGCAGATAAGCCTCCTCTCAACTAAGTGTCCCACATTCCAGGTGATGAACCACCATTATCCACAGCTAAGTGGCCATGCTGTGACAGGGAATGATGGGGGCTGTGATCCGGTATATGTTTAGGACGCCTCAATGGGAAGAGCTGGCACAGAAAATGCTGAAGGAAGGTGAATGGCTGAGCGGGCTCTCTCATGTCTAGATGGACACGGCAGAGTTGTGTGCTGTTAATTGTCAATGGAGGGGTGAAGAGACCAGGAAATGGTTTTAGGACCACCGCCCCATCATCTGGGGAAGGTGGAAAGGCTTCAGACCTTTGACCCTTTTTCTGGAGCATTTTTGTTTAGTGGAAACGGAAACCTGCTTCCCTGAATTGATTGATTGATTATTAACTTATTCAATTGAAATCCCACATGTCTCCCCCATCTGGGTCTCAAGACAGCTCACATTTTTGTTTTATAAAGGTATGGATCAACCCACAACATGTTATAATATTAAAAATGAAGCTAAACGAATGTAATATTGAAACTCAGTTGAATTAGAAACAATTACTCCTTCACTTAAAGCCACCTCCTCAGTCGGTTGCCTAAATCCTTCTTGAATGAAAAAGGATCTTTGCATTTTTTAAAATCAAGCTGAGGTGAGTGTGTAACACCATCCCCTCAATATTTTCTACTTTGAAGTAGGGGACCTTTGAACAATGTTAAAAGTTCAGTGTTTAAACTGACAGAATTTTATTATTATTTTTTTTAAAAAAAACACCCTGGTCTTCAACTTTGCATCTGAGTCTCTATTAAAAACAAGCTATTTTCTCTAGAAAAAAAGGGAGAGGAGCGGTGGGTTCTGAGCTGTAAGTTGAATCCAAACCATTGGGGAAAAACAACAACCCAAAATTGAGACCAAGTTGAGTTGCCGGTGGGCTTAAGTCCTACCTGACAGCGAGTGCCACTTCTGGAGTCCCTGTCCTTGTTGATCTTATCAGTACAATAATTTTGTGATAAATGAAAGCACATTGTGTTTCCCTTGCTAGGTTGGATGATGACCACAAGTGTGTATTGGAAGAAGAAGGGAGGGATTGGAATACATGGTGCCTTAAAGGCATCTTCTGAAATCACATGCCCGGTTGCAATGGCTACTCAGTTGACGTGGGCTTGATGCAAAACAACCCTATGTGTCCGTGTTTTGTCTAAGAAACACAAAATGTGGTACCGGCTGAAGCTGTTAGAGGAAGAAATAAATAAAAGGCTGTCAAGTTTCTAGTCCTTGTTGTTGCAAAGATGTTATGAAAGTGTGTGAGTCCATAGAAGAGCACTCAACTCTGCCACTGAAATCAATCACTTTTGGCCATGTAATGATTACATTACCCTTATTGAATGCATGAGTGTGCAACTTCGGCACACTTGTGCCTAATTTTTTGACCCTCTGTGTATCTGGGATAGACAGAGCCTGTCAAAAATGGGGAGGGGGGTGTAAAACAGAACTGGAAGTGACTGGAAACCCACTTCTCATATTCTAGTGGTATTTGGAAGGTGAAACATATTGGAGAGAATTGAATATCGCACAAGAGGTCCGTGACATCAGCCTCTTAAATGGAAGGTAAGGGCAGTCTTTCGCCAGCAACATGCTATTCCAGGACCAAACGTGAACCACATCTAATTCTTAAACTTGAGTATGTTTGCATTTTCTAATTAATTGGCCAAATTTTTTACGGGGGGGGGGACTGGCAGTTTTGCAATGGTCGCACACGTAGGACGAGGAGGCCGATGGTGACCAAGCACTAGTGACAGAGGAAGCAATAGAGACAGAACTGCAACTTGTTGTTTGGTTCGTGAATACGGTACGAACCAAACTGCGAGCCAGAAAAACCAACGAACTGGGCTGGTTCGTGGTTCAGTTCGCGACCCAGTTCAGGAATCCTGTCTTGCTTCAGCAAAACAAAACACCAAACTCCCCCCCCCCCCCGACACTTCATTTTGCTGAAGCAAAACGGAGGCCTGCCCACTCCTTCCTGCGGCCCCCGTCACCTCCCCACCGGATCCTGCCGTCCCCACCATGGTCAGAGACGGTGGGGAAGCTTCCCTCCCTGGAGGCAGCCCCTGCCTCTGACCATGACAGCAGCAGGACCCGGTGGGGAGGCGATGGGGGGGTCAATGGAAAGGGGGGGCAGGTGGTCCTCCTCAGCATGAACCCAGAAAACGAACAGCAAACCAGTTCATTTTTGGGTGTGTGCGTGTGTCATGATGGTGGTTTCGTGGTTTGCCACAAATCGTGAACCACGGTTTTTCCGCTTTGTGCCCATCTCTCATTAATACCCTTGCCTCCCTCGAGGGTATTCAGTGTGGTATATGTGGACCTGCTTTTTATCTCCTCGCCACAACCCTGTGAGGTTAGCGAGCTTGAAAGATAGGGACTGAACAACCTCAGACCAGTGAAATTCATAGATGATTGGATATTTCTAGGTTTTTTTGTTTGTGTTCATTTAGAGATATACCCGTAGAACAATCCCTCTTGCTTTTTTAATGCTGATAAGGGCGAGAGTCATTTATACATCTATATAGCTATCAAGATAAGCAGAAGAATTCATACTTACAGTATACCGTATAATTGCCGTTTTTAGCTTTAAGTATTGTCGTTTTAATGATGTAAGCCGCCTTTGGTCCTTTTAAGGAGAAAAGGGTATGTGTGTGTGTAAAAATATTTTAAATAAATAACAAATAAAAATTTGTACCCCACTTTTTGTGAGCTAAGCACTGAATGGGTGGCACCACCGGCCAACCCCGGCTGTTTTGTGCCCCTGTGAAACTGGCGAGGTGGATTTGTTCTTTCTCAGTGAGCAGAATGCGTGCGGCCCAAGGCAGGCCCCCCCCTCTCCTTGGCTTGGAAAAGGCGCACCAAAAGGAAATGTGTTCTGCAAAACCGAACGTATGGAACGGGGAGGAGGAATCTGCATAGGGGGTGTGCATAATGCCTCTACGAATTGGGTCTTTAATAATTTACACGGCCAGTTTAATACATTGAATACAAATGATCCCTCTCGTAGGCTGTGCTGACAAACATAAAAATGGAGTAATCAAAGGCGTAATAGCGCCACGGCATAAAAGACATAAAACGCCACTCGGAGGCTTAGGATAAGTTATTGGAGGCAAAGGGTTGCCTGATGGCTCCCCAGTGCAATGGGATGGAGCCCAATTTGGTCTCTGCACTCTGAGGGTGAGTTCAGAATGCCACTGCACCCATCCTTTGACACAACGGATTTGGGTTCCCTTCTCCATTTTTAACAAATGGGCCAGTGTCAGGGGAAAAAAAACCAGGGATGACAATTTTTCCTCCCACCCACCCCCTCTTTTTTTCCCCCCTGTGGCATCTTGCGATTTGCAAATATAATAACCTTGTTCCTATTTGCTGTGTGTGGAGATCCGATTCCACTTCCTCCCGGTGATGTGAATTTAAGAGTGTGGGATTATCTCGCCATCTTTAGGTAACTGGTGCGAATTGCAGTTTGCCCTGAACATTTCATAGGAACCTGGGTTATACGAGTTCTGTGTCTGATGCCAGGAGATGTTTCAGGGATTCCGATGCCTTGACGTATCAGATGGAAAAATGCAGATTTGACTTGTGAGGCTATTGGAAACCTGTGCCCTGAGCATCAGAGGCTCAAAGGCTCTCTCACTACTGACCAATTATCTTTCATTTCCATGTGCAATGCTGTTGCCCTTAACTTTAACTCATTTTATTCCCTTGGCAATGTTTTGTTTCATTGCGCATTCATTTACTGTATATATATCTGCCAAGTTCTAAAGGGAGTTTGGCGATTCATCAAGGACTAGAATCTTGAGCTTCCCAAGTTGCAGTTCAACGCCAATGACTGTTTAATCAGTCAATTTACAGCAAAACTCCCAAGAACTATAACAGAAGAATTTGATGCGACTTCACATAAAATAAAAAGGTGCAACAAATTCATTATTTACTTATTTAAAATATTTTTACCCCACCTTTCCCCTTAAAAAGACCCAAGGCAGCTAAAATCATTAAAAGGAAGTATTAAAGCTAACAACAGTGAGTGTACAAATACTAAAAAAGATCAAACAAATATCCTACTAAAAACATGAGCTACACCAAAACACATTCGAACCAGTAAGGTACAACAATCCATTTAAAAACCTTATGCAGGCAGGCAGCTACTCATGAACATGAACAATAAAAACAAACGTCTTTATTTCATGGAATGTAGAGTGTAACATGTTGAAAATGAGTAGAGATGAAAAATTTCTGAAAATGTCCATATTTCCCCCCCCCCAAAAAAACACACACATTTTCTGTTTTCTTCTGGCGAAAAAATTGAAAATTTTGAAAAAGTTTACATCTCTAAAAACGAGAAAAATAATAAATCTCAGTAGTATTTTTGCTGCTCCCTCAACCTCCAGAAGAGACAAAATTTAAATGACTTAATTGCCCAAGGGCTGAAGTTTGCACCGTCATCTCACCTCTTTGCAAAATCGCATGCGGTGCTGCTTAGCTCTCGAAAGCGTGCGCTTGAGACTTTAAGTGATCCTAATACTAACTTCAAGGTATGTGAGGTGTCCAAGGGGTGGTTCACTGTTGCTACTTGTCAGTGAGTTTCCATGGCCAAGTAAGGATTTGAACCCGGGCCTTTGGAGTCCTAATCTAGAACTGTACACCACACCTGCTCACTTTTTCTATATTCCACAAATATGCGATCAGTTATTGTGTTGTACTACTTGGGAAGATGTTGTGTAGCCCCAGTGAGAGGGTTCTATTGAGAAAACTACCTCCTTTACCTTCCTCATCAGAAAACTTGAACAGAAGTTCGACATCTGCAAACAGCTGGATGTCTCCATCTTTTTCCACATTGTAGTGTGCTGAGAGGAGAGCTCATTGAAGGTGAGATTACAGAGTTATATAGTGGCATGCCATGAACAGTGATAAGGTACTACGTGGCCAGAATGGGCTGCTCCAGTTTAAATACAGGTGGACTTTTGTATTGTTTGTTCTGGTTTGCATGTTTCCATCAAGAACAAGGAGCAGGAGGTCACCCATCTCCTGAAAAGGACACAAGCTGATCTCACAGCCATAAATACTCTACTCCCAAACAAACGGCACCAGAGCGCAGAGTGCTACTCCTGTCCTCTGAAGATGCCGGCCACAGAGACTGGCGAAACATCAGGAAGAACAACCTTCAGAACACGGCCAAAGAGCCCAAAAAACCCACAACAACCAGCAGGAAGTCAGTTGAGCTGAAATGTCTGACCCTGATATGCTAACTTTTTAGTTGCAGAGAAGTTTGTTTGTTTGTGTGAATGTGCCGGGATATTTAGAACTAACTTCTTGAACCATCCAAAGTGGTGCAGTCCATTCCCGATCCTGCTAGGACTCTACCACCCGATCTAGTTGTGTATATAGACACATACACACAAGACTAAACTGAGGCTGCCATACTTTAGGCATGTTGTTGTTGTTCAGTCGTGTCCGACTCTTCGTGACCCCATGGACCAGAGCATGCCAGGCCCTCTTGTCTTCCACTGCCTCCCGGAGTTGGGTCAAATTCATGTCGGTTGCTTTGATGACCCTGTCCATCCATCTCGTCCTCTGTCATCCCCTTCTCCTCTTGCCATCACACTTTCCCAAAATCAGGGTCTTTTCCAGGGAGTCTTCTCTTCTCAAGAGATGGCCGAAGTATTGGAGACTCAGCTTCAAGATCTGTCCTTCCAGTGAGCACTCAGGGTTGATTTCCTTTAGAATGCCATGCTGGGAAAAGTTCAATCCAGCAGGAAAAGAGGAACACCAGATACAAAATGGGTTCAGCCATCATCTGGAATTTGCAAGATCTGACTGAGGCTGTTAACAACAGAACATTTGGGAG
Source organism: Pogona vitticeps (assembly GCF_051106095.1). Classification (NCBI taxonomy): domain Eukaryota; kingdom Metazoa; phylum Chordata; class Lepidosauria; order Squamata; family Agamidae; genus Pogona; species Pogona vitticeps. The sequence goes on along the minus strand of NC_135793.1, from coordinate 20,068,062 downwards.
GTCATTAATTTGATAGGGTTGCCATGAGTCGGAACCGACTTAAAGGCAGGTGACAACAGCAGCAGCAACAACAACAACAAACGTTGACCAGGCTGCCTAACCCAGAGCCTAAACTTCCTGCATTAAGAGAAAGGATGCTATTTTGTTATGTCGAGGGACAGAAGCAAGAAATCCTGTTGGGTAGGGTCGTAAGTCTCAAGCAGAGTCAGCTCATTGTATCAGTGAAGATTTGGCAAAATCTATTGATTCAATATGGATTGAATCTATTGATTTCATCTATTGAGATGGATGAGATGGATGGACAGGGTCACCGAAGCGACCGACATGACTTTGACCCAACTCTGGGAGGCAGTGGAAGACAGGAGGGCCTGACGTGTTCTGGTCCGTGGGGTCACAAAGACTCAGACATGACTTAATGACTAAACAACAACAACAATTGATTCAATTGGCTCACTTGAGCTGCGATTTACTACATGAAGAAACAGGATTTCATCCATAGAATGCTTTGCAGCTCTGCGGTTAAAAGCTTACAGGCCTTGTGTTGGCATGGTGATCATCCGCAAGATAACCTGTTCGGTTTAGAACAGGTGGCAACAGTGGGCCTGCTTTATTTGCTACTGATCTGAAACAGGCACACCACACGTGTCTGGAGAAGTTCATCTTAACCCACAAATAAAAGCTCACACTGAAAGAATTTGGTTACTCCAAAGGTGCCCCCCACACTTCTATTTCCACTTATTTTTGTATCCTTTTTTAAAAAGCATGTATATAGGATTCCTCCCACTTAGAAGGACGCATTGTACTCACCTCATGGTTGTCTTGTAATTCCAGTGTTATTCTTCCCCTTTAAAAACCATCCGTTGTTACTATTGTTGGAACTCTCCTTGCCGTGTAAGGCTGGCCTTTCAAACTGGAGGGCACCGTAAAGCAAGGGTGTGTGTTCCACACACACCGCCATTGTTTCCTGCTTGTTGAGAATGGTTTTAGGGAACAATCACTCACTAAAGTGGTTTGTTGTTACACAGAAAAGCAGTGCCTCTTCGTCTCGTTCTGTCTTGTGAAAACTTCATAGCCATTGCAGCTATAGGTTTGCCAGGGGTTGAAGGCTGAACCATGGCATTTTGCTATCTGAGGCCAAGGGTCAAGAAGGACCTCTCCATTCCACATGCGGAGGTCAGTTGCAGTAGTAGCTACAAGCAGAGCCACCGAGGCTGAAAGCAGCTGATTTGAGTGGCATGGTTAATGGTTAATGAGTGATGTTGGTGATGCAAGGCTTCAGTGGGAAGAAGGGTCTCAGGGCACCAGCTGATGTCACGTAGAGTTGGCTAGGCTCCTCTAGATGGGAGATAAATCTCAAAGTAAGTGTTGCTGGAAGAAGAAAAAGTCTGTTTTTTGTGAGTGGGTGTCTTAAAAAACCTGAGCACCCTTTCCCAGCGTCCATCAGGGCTCAGCAAATGAATGTGACATTGTTTGCATGTGTCGTGTGCTTGTTTATTTCTCCACTCTTGCCTGCCCTCCTGCCTCTGTGACATCTCAGAAGCCTGCCCCCTCCATCGCAGGTTTCTGTACTGGGATCGGAGGGAATGGGACGCTGCCGAATGGGCAACCGCTTGTGGGACTTTGGGCCTTAGGTATCGAAATCATCTGATTTTGGTGGGGTGAGCCAACAAGGGGTGGTCTACTGCCTGGTTGATGGTCTTCATGCCTCGCATCATATTTTCAGAATCACAGGAGCAAGAGTGGATAGCAACACATGGAGGAAAGGAGCAGGGGGAAGAGGGCAAGGTTGTCTATTTTCTCGTTAATTGTAATTATTTCTTTGGGTGTCTATATTTAAACTTATCGCAAAGCCTCCGAAGTGGCGCAGAATAATCTCGCTTTGTCTTGCTTCCTCCATGGTTTGCCAGACAGGATAGCCGGCAGGAAATGAATGAACAAGATTGGAGTGTGGCTTACCTCACGGAAGCCAGCTGGAACTGCTCCCAAAACCTTGCGTAAGGCATCCTTGTTTGAGTTTGCATAAAGAGCTCTAGGCTGGAGTGGGTTACTACAGCTTCCCTTTTCCAGACACCAGAGACTCTCGTGGCACCTTGAAGACGATTGTGTTTTATTCACCAGAAGCCTCTCTGGACTGAAAGCCTGCTTCGTCAGGTGCATCCTTTAAAAACTAGCTGACACACACAGATCTTGCAGTTTTTCATAAGAGCCGCTGGAAGAGCTAACGCAGTTCTTCCACAGCATTCAGGGCAAAAGTAGCTTAGTCGTAAAGACCTTGTTATTTTCATCATCGTAATAAATTCCAGAAATAAAGTACCTACAATGCAGGCAGCAGGAGATTCCTCAAACACAGCTAGGCAGTTCTGGATTTGATCATCGCCCTTAACGAAGTTCAGATGGCTGCACACGTAGCCTCCATGTGCATTACATGTCAGAATGTGACCCTAGAATACCGACTCGTCTCTACTTTAGGCGGCGGGTAAGAGAAAGCACAGTTTTGTAACTTCTGCTTCTTAAGGCCTCTAAAGGAAGCCTAGAAAACATTGTTGTCCTTTTCGAGTTGCTCAGTCCAGTAAAAATAAAACAAAATCTTTCTATCCTCGTTCCTCCTAGCTAACTTTTTTTAAAAAAAGAAGCAACATGCTGACTTTTTGCTTTTTTAGATCTGAAAATCAGATTGCTAGGGCAGTTTCCAGAATGAACAAATGGAAGGCTTTGGGTGTAATTTTCGAGAAGGGAAAACTGTATCCGGAGGTCAAAGGAGCCCAGAAAGAGTTTGAAAAGAAGGATTTAAATCTACTCATCACCCTAAACCATCATTTCTCTTGGCTCGTAGACCACCTCCCCTGCAGAAAATTCTGTAGCCAGCCTTTTGACCACCCGAGATTTATTTCTGAGCCCAATGCAAAGGTAGTTTTCTGAGGCCCTGCTACAAAAAGAGGTATAAAGTCGGTCATAACTGGAGCAAAGCCTTTTCCACGGAGACCCCGCAATACGGAATGTTTCTCCTAGAGATTCAGGGAGAGGCCATGCCACGGGCCTTTTGCCACGTTCTCACAGTTGCAGGACTCTGCAAGGCTGCTAATCTGATTTCTTTGTTATTTTCCTGGCATTTTTAGAAGAACAACTGGCCTTGCTTTTGCTGCTGTTTTTACTGTTATGTAATTCTGGGTGGTTGCGTGTGTGTTTTTTTAAGCACCTGTCCTCTAAACAGAAAATGCATTGTATTTTTCAGAATTAACTATATAAAGTATCCACAGGGGATCGGTTCCAAGCCCCCAAAGGATGCTGAAAACTGTGGATAACAGTGAATGCTATACATACATAGCATGCCAAAAGAAAAGAAAAAATCCAGGGGAAAAGTTTTTTTACCATGTATTACCAGTACTGACCATTAGAGGAATCCAGAAAGACAACAACTTAAAGTTTAATAGAACACAAAAGGAAAGGAGGAAATAAAATAAAAGTAGCAAACTCAGGCATTAGTAGAATCACCAGGTTTAAGAGTGGTAGCTAAAATCTCCGGGAACAGCTGGGTCTCCAGATGGGAAGACAAATCTTAAAACAAGCTGCATTGTAAGAAGAGAAAGTCGGGTGTGTGTGTGTGTGTGTGTGTGTATGTGTCTACTCTCATTAGCTTAGAGCCTGGGCGCCCCACTCCACCCACGCACAGGAGATGCGAGAGCTCAAGAGTTCTGCACGAAGGTGTTCTTGCCTGCCTGCCTCCCCTCTGGTCTGTCTTGCCCCTTTGTGTGACATCACAAAGACCTCCCCACGCTCTCAGGTTTTAGCCTTCTCATGCATGCTGCTGACCTTCTTAAATCTGTGTGAACAAACAGGTGGAATAGCCCTCCGGAGAGGGAATTCTGGAAAGGGTAGGTAGAGTCCGTTGGTCCAGACTAGATCGAAAGGAAGGGCCCCCTCTTTCACTTTCCCCTCAGGTGTCATCCAGCAGACGGCCATGGATGGAAGATGGTTCTTTGAGGGCTTGTTGTTCCCAGCTGAGCGGATGGCCGTGCTGCACCCACCAGCTTTCTTTACATCAGTGTTGCTGGATCTGGCTGCCATGCTCTTTCAGAGCATATCTACATAATTATGGTGGATTCACAACATCTCAACAAGGGATGTGGTGGCGCTGCGGGTTAAGCCACAGAAGCCTCTGTGCTGCAAGGTCAGAAGACCAGCAGTCGTAAGATCGAATCCACGCAACGGAGTGAGCTCCCGTCACTTTGTCCCAGCTGCTCGCCAACCTAGCAGTTCAAAAGCATGTAAAAATGCGAGTAGATAAATAGGTACTGCCTCGGTGGGAAGGTAAAACGGCGTTCCCTAGTTACACTGGCCACGTGGCAACGAAAACTGTCTTCGGATAAAACGCTGGCTCTACAGCTTGGAAACGGGGATGGGCACCGCCCCCTAGAGTCGGATACGACTGGACTAAATGTCAAGGGGAACTTTTACCTTTACCTCAACATTTGGATTGCCATGGTCTGTCCAATGGGCTCCTGAGACTTATAGTTGGAGAGGGTCTTTGAATTCTCATCTCTTGTCCAGGATAGTGCACAAAAGTGGTCTCATACAGAATGCTAAACTCCTCAGCAAACTATAAATCTCATGATTCCATAAAATGGACCCATGCAAGTTACTATTAACTCGAAAGGACAGGAATAAGATCTTTTGCGTGTGAAGTGTGCCCTATGCTACAGCACCGACCTCCTTTCCCCCCTGGGATTTTCCATAAATCAAGACACAACAGCATGGATGCTGTTCCACCGATCTTTCAGAATGACTTTGCCCTTCATGATTATCCCCCCTCCACCCGCCCCCTTCCTGGTCCTTGTTTATTTTTCTTGACCTATACATTTTTAGCAATGTTTTTAACAGAGTCTGCTGCTGGGAACATAATATGTTCTTGTGTACATCTATTATGCTCTCAACACTCCAATTTGTTCAGGCCCATAAAGCTCGGGCCCTGTAATTGATGGGGTGGGAAGGAATAGCAATAAATTCTTTAACAGCAAACCTGTCCGGTAATATCCACCCGCCCTTATGAGTTGATTTCTGATAATAAAGAGTGACATCAGGAGTGTTATGTGGCAAACGGCACGGATCTGTTTACTCAAGCCCACATTAGGGCCTTGCTTGGAACAGGGCTCTCTAATTAAGAGCGCAGGGCCTCTTAAGTAGGAGTGTTTAAATGCCCCTGTCTTAATTGCTCTGGCATCTTGGTGGCAGCTTTAAATAGGAGCTTGCTGCCAAGGGCTCATAAGGTTTTCAATAAAGAGTGGCCAATCAGCCACCGAGCTACTGATCTGTGAGAACATCTAACGTTTCATTGGAGCCCTTTATGTTTTGCTCAGGGACTACGTACTTCTAGATGTCAAGGAAGAGCTGGCAATGGCTGTGGGCAGCTACAGAAACCCCAGTAGGGCAGAAGGAGCTATGGCAGCATCCATTGGCCCCCTTTTATCATCTTGATTTCTTGATAACTAATCTATTGCCTGGCAATAACAGAGAATCTGCCTGTCATTTTGACCTCTCTCCAATGCCCCAGAATACCTGATGTGTATCACTTCTTAAATTATTTATTTCTCCAAATATTCTGTTTTTCCTCTAGTTGGCTTTCTCCCTCCTACTCTCCCCCCACACCAGCTCTATGTGGCTCTGTGTGTAGCTAGCAAGTCAACCACTCTTGTAAAATTGGTCCAGACTGTTAAATCTGTGGGGGAGATCTGTTAGGCAATCTCTTCGTTAGCAGGGGAAACCACAACGGTGGCCCTATGAGTTGTTAACTCACCATACTGTCCCGTTCTCCAGAATGATGAAGCAGGCAGAAAGGATAAGCTTAAACAGTGATTACTACTAGGTATGATTGGGTTCATGGTTGACGGTAGAAGTTCCTCCCAACTCCAGACCCACAAATGAGGAGAATGTGGGTTTAGTAACAGCATCTTTATTGAAGATGACTGGCAGTTGTTCCATCACCAGTTCAAGGGGTTCGTTTTCTAACATCAGCAGGAAGGATTCAACCAAACGATCCCTGGTAACATTAAACACAGTTTCTCTTAATGATGGGGAGTTCCATCCAACCTGTCAATGAGGGAACAGAGGGACTGATGCTGGGTTGCACACAGACTGCCGCAGCAAGGAGGACAGACCCACCACCTTCTGTTGTTTACTCCTTTGTAGGCCTCACCTCTTCTACCTCCCCTGTTCTCAGAGGACTTCCCATCTTCCTTTCTGTTGATCCTGGACACTCTCTCTGAGCTGTGGGTGGATTCCCATTCTCTTTGGCTCTGCTCTTATCTTCTCCTTTCTGCCTTCCTTCTCCTCCTTGACTGGCTCCCCTTGTATTAAAAAAAGAATACAGAACAAATATTCAGAAGCTCACTCATTTAAGCCATGAAATTGCATTTTTATTTTTATTTATTTTTTTTGCTTTGTGGCTAGGAATGATTGTACTTGATTTTAGCAGAACTTTGGTGCCTATATCCTGTCGTAGTCTCCACCCCACCCAATTTGCCACCATACAATTGCTTCGTCATTTAAAAAGAAAAACCCTCCAAGGATGTCATGTCCCACCAAATCATTTCTGATGTGTGGTGACTATATGAGTTAAGGATCTCCCAAATGTCCTGTCAACAGCTCTGCTCTGATCTTGCAAAATAACATCTCATGTCAGATTGCTATCTCTTCCTAATCCCCCCCCCCTTCCTAGCATTATTGTCTTTTCCAGTAAGTTCTGCTCAGGTCTTGCAAATGGCTGTGGATTCCTTTGATGGGTCAACCCATCTTACGTTAGGTCTTCCTCTTTTCCTACTGCCCTCCCAAAATATTTTCCCCAGTAATATTATTTTTTTCTGCCAGTTCAGTGTTCTCATTATATGTGCAAGGTAGAAGAGTCTCAGATTGCTCATTTCTGCTCTTGTTCAGACTTGACTTGATTAAGCACCCAATGATTTTCCTTTCTGGTGGTCTGTAAGGCTCACCTCCAACACTACATTCCAAACAAGTTGAGTTTCTTTCTTCACTGTCCATCGTTGACATAGTATTGATGATTTTGATCTTCGTTTCAAGTGTCAACCAAGACTGCCTACAGGATAGCTTCTTGTGCTCACTGCCATTCACGAAGAGGAATATCCCATAACCTGGCTTCTTTTTTCATCAGTTAACCACTTCTCATCCAAGCTGAAAACAATTGTCAGGGTCGTTTTTCAACAAGTCCTCTAGGTATCTATTGCTTGGAGCTACAAAATACAAAAATCCCTAGCAGAAATGGCAGTGAGCACAAGAGGGTATCCCGTAGACCATATTGACAGCTGACATGGTTGTTGCAAATGTTCAGGCTGCCCTTTGCTATGTAAAGTTTGGCATCCTTTTCCCCGGTGGTAATGTTGGTACAATATTGTGCATCAGTGTTGGGCCATTTCCTTGCCTTTTGGATTGTGGATACAGAAGCACAATATATTACATTCATAAAGTGGAGGGTTTTTTAAAAAAAGAACTGAACTTTTTTTCGCCAGTTCTCAACCCTTGAAATAATGTGCAACAACACAAAGATAAAAGCAAAAGCCATACATCCCTCCATAATCTACAGTGGTGCCTCGCTAGACAGTTACCCCACATGACAGTTTTTTCGCTAGACATTAACTTTTTGCGATGGCTATAGCGATTCGCAAAACAGTGATTCCTATGGGGGAATTTCGCTGGACAATATTTGGTCCTGCTTCGCAAACCAATTTTCGCTAGACGACGATTTTGACAGCTCCCTCCATGCTTGGAAAACAGGTGTTTTCGGGACCTAGGCTTTGCAAGACACCTATTTAAACAGCTGATCAGCAGTTTGCAAAGCGGCTTTCCTATGGCCGATCTTTGCTAGACAACGACGATTCTTCCCCGTTGGAACACACTAAACAGGTTTCAATGCATTCTAATGGGGAAATGCTTTTCGCTAGATGATGATTTTGCTAAACAGAGATTTCAGTGGAACGGATTATCATCGTCTAGCGAGGCACCACTTTATTTGTTTGCCCAGAACGTACTTGTGCTGGGACAGGTAAAGGTAAAGGTAAAGGTTCCCCTTGACAATTTTTGTCCAGTCGTGTCCGACTCTAGGGGGCGGCGCTCATCCCGCTCTTCAAGCCATAGAGCCAGCATTTGTCCGAAGACAATCTTTCCGTGGTCACGTGGCCAGTGTGATTTAGACACGGAACGCTGTTTACCTTCCCACCGAGATGGTACCTATTTATCTACTCGCATTTGCATGCTTTCGAACCACTAGGTTGGCGGGAGCTGGGACAGGCGACGGGAGCTCACTCCGTCACGTGGATTCGATCTTATGACTGCTTGGTCTTCTGACCCTGCAGCACAGGCTTCTGCGGTTTAGCCCACAGCACCACCACGTCCCATCAAAATTCAAAAAACCTCAAAATTCTCTTGAAACCGAGCACCGCTTGTTGACTGTCTCAAAGCTGCTGTCCCTATTGTTTAACAGAAAGACTCACCAGAGCTTCTAGTGGTAGACCACATGCTTCTAATGTGGAAGGTGACAGGTAAGACAGGAACACCTTCCCTCGAAAACTCTGGGAGGCCCTGCCAAGGCAGTGTTTGACTATAAAAGTCTATCAAATGCAACCTAAGGATATTAACGGATTAATCTTTGTCCTGTCTCCTTGAAAGCGTACATGGGAATGCGTGTTTTTCAGGTAAAAGAGGCTGCGCCCAGGAGGGGCTGAAAGTTGTTGAAATATTTTGTGCTAGGAGGGGGAGGGAAGGAGAGAAAGCAGAGAGAACAGACGGAGTAAACATGGAACGGAGAGGGCTTTTGTGAGTCCAGCCGCCACACAATTACCCTCTTGTCTCCTCATCTATTTTCTTCACATTCTGCTTTTAAAGACATTCTCCCCTGATGCGTCATGAAACAGCAGGCGGGGGGGGAGGGATGGGTGGCGAGCATCTAGAAGAAACACTTTTCTTTCACTAATTAAAGACAGATCTTGGAGACAAATGGGGACACTGTCTTTTTCCCACTAAAGGAGGAGGAGGAGGAAGAGGTGGCCCCGTCAAATGTCCAGCATAGCTTTCTCAGGACAGCAGGAAAATTGCTCCTTCGCAACAGGCTGGTGCTGACTGTTTAACACACACAGACAGACTCACAGACAGACAGACAGACAGACAGACAGACTGACACACACACACACACACACACACACACACTCATTGTTATCTCCTTTACAAGGCTGAGCTTGTTTGGAGTGATAGAAGCTGTTGTTTGTTTTAGGGCTCGTGGGTGCGCTCTGCAAAGATGATCATGCAAGATTATAGCACGCCATACTTATATGTAACATGGGGGGGGGGGATTCAGCTACCTGCTGTCTTTCTGGGAAAGTGGGCATGGGATGCCAGGAGAAAGAAGGAGGCGGGGTGATGATGCTACCCGTTCACCACTCTGTCCTTCCTAAAGTATAAACAGGCTTATTTTAGAGGGCCTGACTCATAGCAACATTCCGTAACTTGGTTACCCCAGGCAGCTGAGAATGCTGTACACTCTGGAGGGGGAAAAAAATCCACAGTGTGATTCTTTCTCGTACGGTCTCGTCCTGCCCGTTCTTTCCAGCCCCTCCAGTGGGAACAAATGCATCCTTCTTTATTATATCTGTGCCCTACCATGTGAACATATAAGAAAACACACCATTGTTATTGCCAAAGCCTAGCAAACTCACATTCCAGGCAGACACCGCGTGCAAATCGACAAGATAGATACAACACACAAGTCGGAACTTAGCAAGCCTTCCTTTCTGATCTGCGACTTGGACAACCCTACCACTTCCATCATGGCAGAGGAACACCACTGTGTTTATCTGGGGGGGGGGGGAGCATCAATTCAGTTCAACCTGTCTTCTTACTAGAGGCACAGGATCAGAGCCCTGCCTGTGTGTGTGTGAGAGAGAAAGAGAGTGAGAATACCAATTTTTGCCTTGGCCCTATCTATTTCCACACCTCCACCACCCTTTCACTTCACCCACTGCAATGGACACCAGCACAGCTGTACAGAAAGATCCATGATTTTCCTGTAACCGCTCTGGCCGGTGAGGAGCCGCAGACCTCACATTTGTCCCGGGGCCACCAGGGGGCAGCAGCTGTGTGGCGATCTGACAGCCTCGTCTTGGAGGGAGGAATGAGCTAATAAGACGGATTTGGCCTTCAGGATGCCAGCAGCTGGAGAATCAGAGGTGTGTGAACTTCACCTTTCATCCCAGACCCATCCCGTTTAAATGCGCTTCTCTCCGGCATCCCCTCCATCCATCACTTCTGTCTTGCCTCTTCCTGCAGAGTCAGCACTTCGACCATCAGAGAAGAGGAAAAGATGCAAGCTGTTTTTTTCCAATCAAGGAGACGTCGAATCTTACCACCGGGGTGGATGGTTGGATAGGCGATGGAATCTTCCTTGAGATGCGACCTTTTGCGGCGACATTCCTAGGAAAAGTGATACTTTGAGCGGCGTCTAAATGTTGTCATTACCCATGGGTCTGCACATCAAGAGAGGGTTTGGGCGAGAATCGGAGTGCCAGAACACACTTCCGTTTGTTATTTGTACCCTGGCCCTTTTCAATTACAACAATAATCAAAGTAATTTTTAATAATAGGGAAGGGAAAAAACATAATAGAACTTAAGATGCTTTTTCAGTCTCCCAAGCGCTTAGTATTGCTTTCTTATTTATTTTAAAGCCGCATGTACAAACTGCCTTTTAATCAAGACGGTTTGCAAAAATCCAAACAATGGTTGAGAACAAAGAAAGCAACCCGCAGGCAAAAGCAGACTGAAAAATGTAATTTTGATTAAAATTTTAATGTTTCAGAATTCAAAATAGCTGAGTTGGTAAATATTATTTAAAACAGAACATGGAGGTGAAGAAAACAAGGATTCTGCAAGGCAGGAAACTTCATTCCAGGCCTTCCACCCTGAAAAAGATTCCCAGAAGAGCACCCCTATCCATCTGTTGCAGGAAAAATGATACAGTCTATCTATCTATCTATCTATCTATCTATCTATCTATCTATCTATCTATCTATCTATCTATCTATCTATCTATCTATCTATCTATCTATCTATCTATCTATCTATCTATCTATCTATCTATCTATCTATCTATCTATCTATCTATCTATCTATGCCTCTGTGCTGCAAGGTCAGAAGACCAAGCAGTCGTAAGATCGAATCCACGCGACGGAGTGCGCGCCCGTCGCTTGTCCCAGCTCCCGCCAACCTAGCGGTTCGAAAGCATGCAAATGCGAGTAGATCAATAGGGACCACCTCGGTGGGAAGGTAACAGCGTTCCATGTCTAAGTCGCACTGGCCATGTGACCACGGAAGATTGTCTTCAGACAAAACGCTGGCTCTATGGCTTGGAAACAGGGATGAGCACCGCCCCCTAGAGTCGAACACGACTGGACAAAAATTGTCAAGGGGAAACTTTACCTTTATACTCAGATACAGTAGTTACTTATACTTAGGATCAGAACTTGGCCAACGTGGCAGAGAGCTCTCAGCTGTCATCTAGCCATGCCCAGTGAGCACAGGTTTCCCTTCTAAGCGCACGCACAGCAGACGACACCTCTGCATGGTGTGCTCCGGAAGCCTTCTTGTTCTCCGAGAGGCTTGTCCCACGGAGACACTGTATTTGTGAACTCAAGCGTTCCTCCAGCGTATTTGTGCATGAATGTATGGACATTATTTCCTGGCAAGCTCTTCCTGGGAAATGCGGGACGAAGGGAAAGGAATGCGAGAGGCCGCTCTTCTCTCAGGGAGATGGGCTTGTTGCGAATCTCATGCTTGTGAGAGGGGGAGGGAGTCGAGCTTGGATCCGTGGCATTCGTGGCAGGTGGAGCCACAGAGGGTCCCTGCGAATGGCTGCCGAGAGTGGCTTCTCTGTACCCAGTGGCACCAGGGCCCGGTGGCGCCTCCTGCATCTCTCATGGATGCAAGCCACACACTCTGCTTGGGTCCCCTGTTCTTTTGCCATGGGATGGCCCTTTGGAGCATCAACTGGGGAATTCTAACTACCAGAGTTTAGTTGCATTCTCCTCTCCTTTTCTTTTAACTGCAAACCCTCCATTTCCCCAGGTATTTGGCAGTGGGGTGACGCTGCTGGTGTTCTCTGTGCTATAGTACCAAAATATATTTTTTCCAGGTTCTGACCCATACCTTAATGGACATTAGTGCCTTGGTCCTCGCCATCAGGTGTCTACGGAAGTGCACTGTAAACCTCTCCAGCAGGGTGGGACATGCATGGGCTACGCGGCAGCTGTCTCAGATATTTCTACAGTCCTGTGATGCTCTGCTGTTGATTTTGTTGCCACGACAGTGGTGGCAAGTAAGGGCTCCTTTGCCTTGAAATCTATGCATAGATTGCACATTTCCTGCATCTGCTTCTTGCCTTATAAACACAGGAGAATATAAGGTGGGTTGGACAAAAAGGTCATAAAGCTGAAAGCCTGCCTTGTGGGCGACCTGGAATGGGTGGCTGATTTTGAATCTGTTGACCCATAAGGCCAGTTCCGGCTGTCTTCTTCAGACACTCAGAAAGGATTCATCCCGTAAATCCTGGGATACTACTACTACGACTACACCATTCCTTGCCATAACATGCAGCAAAAGTTACTCTCCGCTGCTATCTTTTCCTGAAATTTTGTGTGATGTTCACTCATTCTATAACTTCTTGAGCTGTTTCCCCAGAGCGTCTACTTCTCAAGACACACCATCTGCTCTGCCAGAAAGTTCATCCTTAAACCTTTTCCAATTCCTTCTCTCCTCAGAACAAACTCTCCTTACAACAAACCTCCTTAACAACCCACTTCAGCTCACTAGGCTGGGTGACCTCCAGCTCATACACCCCCCCCCATGAAGTCCAGCCCTGGATTCCACATTTCAACAGCCTACAGTTGCTTCCGTATGAATGGGCACAAGTGGAGCATACAGCATCCATGCTTAGCATCTTTGGGTTGATCTTGTTACCATTGTGTGCTTTTGAGTCCTCTCTGACTTATGGGGAACCCAACTTTGAAGGCGTTTGAGATGTTTATGGAGTGATCTCCCATTGCCACTGCCCAGTGAATTTCCATAGCTGAGTGGGGATTTGAATCCAGGCCCCCAGCATCTTAGTTAGGATGCTCTATCCATTACACTGCACTGTCTCACTAAAGCAGTGCTGGTACTTCCAACAAGTATATTTCAGCCATTAGCACTGAAGGATAAAATTTCTTTAGTCGTCAGCCAAAGAAAGGACTAAATGAAAGGTCAACACATCTATTGATGGCAAGCCAACGGGTAAGGAAAAATCTAATACACCTTGGGGAGCGGTTACAGAGAAATTCTAGGTCTTCTCACTCCCAACCTGCCCTTCTTTCCCCCACTTTCCTTCCTGCCTTTCATTGCTTGATATTTCCAGATGCTGTACTAAGTTATGCTAAACTGCTTCATCTGATTTATTTATGGACATTAAAGCTTTAGGATGAAAGGAACGGAGTATAAATAGATGCTTCTTCTTTGCCTCTCCTTTTGTGAGTGTTGCAACTATTTTATGTTTTCTCGAGGTGTTTTCTTGAGGAAACATGCACATATTTTCTATACATCTCTAATCAAATCAGCTCTATTTGATTAGAGATGTAAACTGATTTTTCCAGGGGCAAGTGATGAACCCTGGAAAAACATCAATAACATCTTAAAAAGTGGACAGACGTGTGCATATTTTTTTTAAAAAACAGGGCTGCTTTTAATGAACACTTTAAAAAAGAGAGAGAACAATTTGCATGGTGCAATTTAGCATCAGCCAGCAAAACAACACACAAATGAGCTATAGGAGGCAAGAACACTGTCTCTGCTTTATATTTTCTCACTTTATATGTTGGTGGTTACCAGCAACAACATATCTGAAACTAGCCAACAATGCTTTTTAAAGCTGTATGGCGTGTGTGTGTGTGTGTGTGTGTGTGTGTGTGTGTGTGTGTTTCTTCCAGCAGCTGTTCCCCCCTTGCAACCAGGGGGGTGGGGGGTGGCGGGGGGGGGGAAACAGGCTGCCTCCGTGAAGCAAAGATGATCAGAAGCTTCCTCTAATGTGTTCCACATTTCTCTCCTATCCCCTGGTGATTATTTGAGAGTCCTGACCTAAATCAGAAAGCCATTGTCTTTGTTCAGTTCATTCCCAGGACTTGAAAGACGGGTATATAAACCATGAGGGAGGCAAAGGATGGAGGAAGAGCAAGTAGGCTGAGGTTGCTGACCTCGCATGATAGAATGCAGGATGCTTTCCTTGTAGAGGTTTGGAGCATTCCCTTTTCTTTCTTTCTTTCTTTCTTTCTTTCTTTCTTTCTTTCTTTCTTTCTTTCTTTCTTTCTTTCTTTCTTTCTTTCTTTCTTTCTTTCTTTCTTTCTTTCTTTCTTCCTTCCTTCCTTCCTTCCTTCCTTCCTTCCTTCCTTCCTTCCTTCATATGCATTCTATCTGATGGTTCCTGCAGGTGCATGCATATCAATACGTACATATCTCTTGATGCTGTTGACTGTGTTTTCGATGATGCAGGCTCTAAATTAGAAGTGGCCGGTGGGACCTGTCATTAAAATGTTACAGCGCAAGGTGCTCCTATTCAGATCTCCAGCTCATTGTGCCTTTTCCAGGGCCGTTGTGAACCTGTTGTGGCAGTGGCTCAGGTGGTAGAGAACAGAATGGAAGGATGTGGATAGGTACTAGGGAGATGGGAGAGAATTCTGTGCAAAGGGAGAGTCAGTGGAAACAGGAAGCTGGTTTTGTGGGGGAATGCAACTCCCAGAATGCAAAAACCTCTAAACAGCACATTACATTCCAAATACTAATATTAAAACCAGTGCTTTTACATTAAAAAGAGACTATGCAAACATATGCAAATGATGGCCAAAATCCTTTCCCATGATGATGCAGGCAGAACGGAAATGACATGACTCACGGCAACCAATTGCCGCTAATTAACAAGTCCCACTTGGAATGCTGGTCGTGCATCATGCCCCTGACTAGCACAAAATGAAGACTCCAAGCAAGGGTTCCTTAATTAGTGGCAATTTGCTAATATGAGTAATGCTATTTCACTTCCCTTGGCGTAAATATGCAACAAGATTCTGGTCGCCATTTCAGTAATAGCATTTGAATGTCATGTCTGAAATGTTATTTTGAAAAGTTTAGAGACATTAATTTACTTACCCTTCTGTTTAACATAAAAGTAATCATTTTCCCGTGACAGTTGGACTGTGGTATCCCATGTTGAAAAACGCAGTAGTAGTGAACACTGTACATTGTGTGGTCTCTGCCTCCCTCTAGTGGCCAGTTCTGATAAATACACTCTGGAAATAGATGTAAATACATACAGTGGTGCCTCGCTTGACGACGTTAATTCGTTCCAGCGAAATCGCTGTAGAGCAAAAACATCGTCAAATGAAATAAAAAAACCCATTGAAACGCCTTGGCCTGATCCAGCAGGGCTCTTCTTGTGTTCTTACGGGTCTAGCCACAATTCAGAGAGCTGATTTTAATCTATAAAGCCTTTTCTGCCGTGGGTCCAAACTATCTCAAGGACCACAGCTCCCTTTATGAGCTTGCTAGAATGTTAAGATCATCAGAAGAGGCCTTTCTCTCGGTCCCACCAACTCAGACTCTGGAACTCCCTGCCACAGGAAGCTAGGCCGGCCCCATCTTTGCTCTCCATCCGCAGGTAAATGAAGGCCTTTCTCTTCAGACAGGCTTTCCCTTAGCGACTGGCTATCTAAGATGAGTTTTTCAATGGACTGTTGTGCCTTGTTGCTTTGAATCTGTTGATGGTGCTGATTTTGTTTGCCACTTTTATTGTGTCATTTGTTTTACTCTTTTAAATCCTTGTATACGTACCGTTTTAGCTTTTTAATATTGCCTTTTAATGATGTAAGCCACTTTGTGCCCTTTTCTACGGAGAAAGACGGGGTAGTAACATTTTCAATGAATCAATAAACTAAATAAATGGATCACCAAAGATTGTGCAAGACTCTTTACAGACCTGTTAACTTAGAATATGTAAAAACAGACACACAAAGAAACAAAAGCTAAACTATGAAAAGGCCACATTGAGTCAAACGAATAAAACAAATCCACAAATCCTCAGGTGAGCCATAACTTTATCAAAATAGTGTATTATTCACTTCATTTTGTAAAACACACAAGTTTTCAAGTTTCCTAGTATTCTTTAGCAGAAGATTTTTAAAAAGGGAGGAGAGGTAAAGAGTACTTGAAAGCTTGTGTATTTGGGGAATTTATAGTGAATGCCAATAAAAGCCGATCTGTGAAATGAAAACTCTCCAGACATGAGAGCTGAAGGCCACAAGGTGGCATCCTCAAACAGCTTCCTTCCTCCCCTGCTTAAAGAAGGAATCTTGGTTTCAGACTTTCTGAATGTTCCTTGCTGCAAGAGGGAACGTCAGTTTCACAACCTCTTGCTTGCAGGTGAGAAACTGAGGAGAGGGGGGAGTCCCGTTCTTCCTCAAGATGAGACTTCTCTGCCTGCGATTTTCTTTTGTCCTTGAGAAATCTCACGAGATGCCTGGGATATTTTGTGATCATTCCCCCAAAGAATCACCACCATTTCGAGCAGAACGGTTAAAGATTCCTGCCCGGATTGGCCTATTTTCCTGCACAAGAGTCCTTTGAAAGGGCACTGAACGGTGCAGGATTTGGCCAGGGGAAGAGAGAAGAACAAGACCACGGTCTTCTTTTCACAGGATAGCGAGAAATCCCACTGACATGGGATATAATAGTTCTGCAAGCTTTCGCTCCATGGCGAGACGTGGAAAATGAGAACGAGGAAATTTCCAAATAATCTCTTTACCTCCTTAATCTCACACCCTATCTTTTTAATTGTTTGTTTTTCTGATGATGACAATGAGGGTGGTGATGATGATTTTTGACAGCTCTGCTGTGTGGATGGATGGCCTCTTCCCATTCATCTTGTCTCACCATAGCTGTCCTCTCCACATTTCACAGGAGGGCCCAAGAGCCATTAAGGAAATGGCTTTTTTTTTTTAAGTGCCTTTCCCATTATGCTAAACGACACCTGCACCCTAGAAGCAGATTGTAACTCATTTTCTGTCTTTGGCTAGGTGCTAAATATAGGCGGCAGCATAGTCGGTGGTGTGCTCCATGCTTTGAAGAGTGAAGAAAAACGCTGGTGGTATTTTTAGTTACTGATTAATTAATGCAAATGATTATCTAGAAGTGGAAGCAGCAATGAGAATGAACAGCAGTTCGAAAGCACGGCATCCAATGTGCCCAGTTTCCGGGGCAGGCGGCAGCTGCCTTTCCATAGGAACAACGTGGCGTCTCTGCTGCCCTGGGCCAAAATTGTCAGGGGGGACCTTTACCTTTCAGGAGAAAGGCGGCCTAATAAACCAACCAACCAACCAGCTAACTAACTACACTTCTCTCCTCATCCCATTTATCCTCAGGAGATCCCTGAGAGGTAGATCAAGCCAAGACATTCTGACTGGTCCAGGGTCAAGTGGAAATTCGAACTCAGGTTTCCTGAGTTGCAGTTCAGCAGCCAAAGCACTACACTACACTGGCTTTTGAAGAAAGTTGTTTTTGTTATGTGTCATTAAGTCAAAATCGACTTATAGCAACCCTAATAAGGCTTTCAAGGTAAGTGAGATATTTAAGGAGTGGCTTTATCAGTTCCACACCCCCAGTGAGTTTCTGTGGCTGAGCAGGGATTTGAACCCTGTTCTCCAGAGTCTAGTCTGTCACTTTATCCACTACACCACACAGGGCTGCACATACGGTGGTACCTCGCAAGACGATGACCCCGCTAAATGATGAATTCGCATAACGATGACTTTTTGCGATCACGATAGTGATTCACAAAACAGTCATTCCAATGGGGGATTTTTGCTGGACGTTGATTAGGTCTGTGCTTCACAAACCGTTTGGTCGCATGACCAGTTAATCTGAAGAGACCTGGGAAACTTGCTCAGTGTAACTTTGGAGCAAGTGAATCCACAGTTGTTTTGCTGTGTAGTTACACCGTCTAACTCAGGAAACCTCGGTTGAAATCTCTGCTCTACTGTGGAAACTCATTGGTGGGTGGCAACGGTGAACCACTCCTTGAATATACCACATGCCTTGAAAATCCTGTCAGGATAAGTCAGAAGGGATTTGACAGCCTGTAAATACAACAAGTTGTTTTTGGCTTCCCAGGAGCATATAGGAGAGTACTGCAAGGAACTGGGAGGCTGAATTACAGGGCTTTTCATCTGCTCCATTAGAGTCCTTCTGATATTCTTAGATCATCCACTGTCACCTCTAAGTTTTCCCCCAGCAGGCAGCCTCTCAGTTAGCTTTGCTGTATGAGCTGCCTGCTGCCTGCGCCCTGTGATTCAGCTGCAGAATTTGGGGTCCTTCAATGCACACTTGCACTAATAGCCCGAGTATCTGTTGCAAAAACCAAAATCTTAATTACTAACAAATATATAATGTTATGAGCTTTGCCAGACTAAGGACTTGTCTACACAGCTCAACTGGTGTGGGCTGGAGTGGGCCAAACATGGTAGCTGAAGGTCAGGCAGAGGTCCCATAGGATATTTGCTGTGATCCTTGCATCCACATACAACTCTGTTTGGCCTTCCTTTCTTAAGAAAGACAACAAAACAAATCCCCCCCATCCTTGCCCCTTCCTCTCTCTGGGAGGAAGTTTTCAATTTTTTCCCCTAAGCGGTATAGCATATCAGCACTGTCCTAACATACTTTAAAAGAAAAAAGAAAAATCCTTTTGATTTCTTCCTCTGCCCATCTATGGAGAAGCAGGGAAAGTGTTTAATTTCTTGACAATGGTGAAGTGGTTAAGCAGTCTTCTCAAGCCATTTAACAATACTGGGAAATTGAAAGTGGAAGGGAAATTTAAAGCCACAACCTCCACTTTGGTGTGTTTCCAGCAATTGCATGTACTGGAAATAAACCAAATGGAGTGATCCTACCCTGCCCCACAGGTAGCCCCTGACATCCAGAAAGATGTGGGTAGGATCGCTTGGGGGACAGGCTGTTTTGCTCTAGCAAGTACATGGCCAGATCCCCAGCAAAGGGAGCAAACCAACTCCTGCCTACAGCAAATGCCCATCTGATCACATCCTAGTCTACTTCATCAGATGCATGAGTGCTATCCTGAACGCCAGTATATATAGCACATATTGTTGGGAGGAAAGTGTGTGACTATAGACAATGATTTCAGAAGGAGATTACAGTGATACGTGATGAATAATGTACTGAAGAAAAAGAGTTATGTGCTCCTTATATGAAATCCAAGAACAAGAGTTTAGTGCCTAGCCCGAAGAATGGTTTTGTTGGACTTGAAAGCTTTCCTGGTTTGGTGTTTTTATTTTTGGTGTTCTAATTAAGTAATTAAGGGACGTGGAGGCACTGTGGGCTAAACCGCAGAAGCCTGTGCTGCAGGGTCAGAAGACCAAGCAGTCGTAAGATCGAATCCACGCGACGGAGTGAGCGCCCGTCGCTTGTCCCAGCTCCCGCCAACCTAGCGGTTCGAAAGCATGCAAATGCAAGTAGATAAATAGGGACCACCTCGGTGGGAAGGTAAACAGTGTTCCGTGTCTAAATCACACTGGCCATGTGACCACGGAAAGATTGTCTTCGGACAAAACGCTGGCTCTACGGCTTGGAAACGGGGATGAGCACTGCCCCCTAGAGTCGGACACGACTGGACAAAAATTGTCAAGGGGAACCTTTACCTTTACCTTTAATTAAGTAATTACATTCCTAGTGTGGTGCAGTGCACAGAATGATACAATAAGACTCCAGAGAATATGGATAAAATCCCGCACTTGGCCATGGAAACTCACTGGGGGATTGGAACCAGTGAAATCATTCCTTAAATGTCTCACTTACCTTGAAAGCCCTATTAGGGTCACTATAAGTTGGTTACAACTTGACAGTACAAAACGCACACCATGAAATAATTGCTGGCTGGATAGCTCAGTGGTTTAGGCATATAAGTGCAGAGCTAGAAGTCAGGAGGAAGATTCGCTGCTGTGCCTCTGGTGAAGAAGAGCCAGCCTGGGTGGCCTTGGGCCAGCTGCACCATCCCAGTTCTGACCCCAGAAGAAGGGAAGGGCCAGCCACCTCTGAGTGTTCTCTACCTGGAAAGGGCTGCAGTCAGAATTGGCTTGACGGCACCCAATTGTTACATTATCAATGAAGTAATTGCTCACTTTTGTAATCAGATTATTAACACTCGCTGCTCACTGAACTGTTGCTGTAAATGCAGAACATCGGCGCACCCAAGTAAAAGCCGATTGAAACATGGAGTGTTCTTTTGATGCTACAGAGGAAATTTGAAGAGACAAAAACGAGTCACAAAGACCTTGTTATTTCACTGGGACTTGTAGCACCATACTGGATGCCTGAGTCTTTCTGATACTTTCCCCCATGCCGCGATCAATGCACCCTCACCTATTCGTTAGGTTCCCTCAAGACCTTTCTGACTTTGGCTGACCTTATGAATTAATGACCTTGCAAAGATCCTGTCATTCCCAGCTGCTATCTAGGGCTTGCAAAGTCAGGACCAGAGCTTCCTTTGTTGAATCTATCCACGTCTTATCCGACCTTCCTCTTTTCCTACTGCCTTCAACTTTCCCAATATTGTTGTAGTTTCCGCGTGGCCCGCACGCCTCCCTGTTCTTGGTCTCCTCAAGAGGCAGCTTCCTCCACTCCTGCTGCTGCTTTGAGCGTCCGTCGGATCTGAATAATTACCCTCTTTTTAGGCGCAAGAGACGCGTTCCTAGGAATGTTCGCTCGCAGTTTTGACAGGGGCGGCAGGCGGAGCCACTGCAAACGTCTTAGAATAACAAAGAAACACGAGTTGGGCTTGGGGGCAAGCACCATTTCCGGGGGGCCCGGGCGAGCGCCAATCTGCGCCCCCCCTCCTCAAAGGGTATTTCAACGACAAGGAATCCCGTGACACCGGAAAGACCGACAACTTTCCTTCGGCAGGTGCTTCCCACAGCTGCTAGGACGCACCGACCACCGCAAAGGCTTGCTTTGGAGGGCGCGCGCCACCGGCGTCCCGTTTTTACGCACGGACACCAGGGAGGGGACCTGCGGCAACCCGCACTTCGCCTTCCTTTCCCAGGCGAGAAGACGTCCGGGACGCCGGGGAGCTCCCCCGGGCTGCTTCCCGGGCAGCGCCGGAGCCGCGAGGGGCGTGACACGGCTCGGCCACTTCCGTGCGTTTTTACGCGCGGCTGGCACAAAAAGGCGCAACGCGACGGGGCCGCCGCCACTTTATAGAGGAGACTCGAGAGAAGGAGAAACCCCCTTCCTTCCCTCCCTCCCTTCCCCGCGGACTTGGCCGAAGCTTACTCCAGAGGCGGCGGCGACCGGTCGGTGCTTGGTTCTCCTCGTTTGGAGGCGGCTTCGCCGTTTGGAAGCGGCAGTGCCGGGGCGCCCCGGACGGGCGCTGGCTGGCTTAGCCGCTTCTGGCGCCCCCGCCCGATGGGGTGGGAATCCCGCCGAGGGCTTTCCCCGGCCGCTCTCTCCGAGAGCCGGCAGCAGCAGCAGCAGGAGCAGCCTCGTCGCCGTCCGGGGAAGGAGGCAGCCGGGCGGAGGAGATGCCGGAGGGCAACGCCAGCTGCCCGGATTGCCGCTTCCACCGCGAGGCGCGCCACTCGCTCGCCGCCGTCCTGATCTTCACCATCGTGGTCGACATCCTGGGCAACGTGCTGGTGATCCTGTCCGTGCTGAGGAACCGGAAGCTCCGCAACGCCGGTGAGCCGACCCGGGCTGGGGGAGCGCAAGGGGGACCGGGGAGGGGGAGGCGGGGGTACTCCCCGGGGGGAACGAGGAGGGAGCCCCGGACCTGCGAAGGCTTCCTGCTTGGGGGGGGGAGCGGGCCGCGGCGAGGGAACCTGACACGGGTCAGCCGCTTGGTCGTCCGCAGGGTGCTTTGGGCAAGCTCCTCGCTTGCCCCGCTGCGTTTCTGAGCGAGGACGTCAAGGGTGGTAAAAAAGTCTTTTCTCCACTTTGCCGGACGAGGCGGCTCGCCAAGCAGGGACCCGGCAAGCGCCTTGTAGCCGCTGGGAGAACCAGGGGAAGCGGGACAATAGCGTTTGCGCGGCGTTTCCAAAGCGCTTCGTGCCCCGTCCCTGCGCAACAGCCATCCCTGCGAGGCAAGCCAGCGTGTGGATGGATCCCCCTCGGCAAAGGGGAGCCGTTATTCAACCCAGGGACGTCCTGATCCACCGCTCACGACTCCAGCCTCCACATGTCTCCGGGCAAGCCGTCCGTTGGATTCCGTGGCGCTTGCTCCTGGGTCACCCTGGCGGTTCTGAGTTGCCCCCAGGCGGCCAGTTGCCTCCCAGGAGGGACTCCCCCCCCGAAATGTCGCCGGCTCGGGGATGCTGCTTGCCCTTGAAGCGCGTGTCCCGGCTTAACGTGGACCCGGAGGGAAAAGGTGACCGGTTCTCCTGCGACTCTGCCGAGCGCCGGTCGCTTCCGCGGAAAAGGCATTTTCTCCGTCCCTTTGCAACCCCTTCGGACTTATTTCTGCCGGATTTATTTTGAACTCTTGTCTCATGGCTAGGGGTGTGTGGAAGCTGAGGCTGCTTCCCCATCTCAGCTTGGAGAAGTTCCTTTTTCTCGACTGGGGCTCCTCAGGCAATGTAGCCAGTGTGTGTAGGGGATTCTGTAAACGGTAGTCCAAAAGTAACTTTTACTTGCTCTGCTCTTTGCGCCTTCCTTGACCGTGACCAGAACAAAAGCAGCTCACCCCAGGACGTGTATTTCTTCACTAGGTCTCTGAGCATGGGCAGAGTGTCTTTAAGTAAAAAACTGCAGGCTATCACTAGGGAAATATGTATCAGAGTGGGAGGAAAAGCACTCCTATTCACCAAACTCTATTCCTCTTTGGAGTGTGATGGATCTTAAGCCTTAAGGAATGACTTAAGTTTTAGCATCTAGAACTCTGTGGGATGCGATGCGCATGAAGGTGAGCGGCAGAGAAGTATCCAGAAGGAGGCAGACCTTAGAAAAATTACTTTTCCCAGCTTTGAAGAGGGTTTCCCCTTTGGAGTCCTGCGTACAATCCATTTGATCGGATAGGGATGCAATTTTAAAGAGTAACAAGACCCTGAAGAAGTATATTCCTTCTGGAATGGCAACAGTCTCCAGGTGAATACTTTTCAGGGCTGCATCCTTGAACCCCATGAGCCAGCCTAATCTTTGGGATAACGGGGGGGGGGGGGGTTGCAGCTAGGAAAAGTCTTGCAGTGCGGGATTCATTTCCATTCAAATATTTCCTGGGATGCAGAAGGGGGATTGGTTCCTTTAAGCCTTTTTCCTGGCTGCAAAGCACTGTTTCCCCATGGTTATGCTGGCTCAAGTGGTTTGAGGATGCAATCCGTAAAGGAATTTACCAGCATCCCATTGCCATTCTAGAAGGAATCCACTTCCTTCAAGATTCTGCTTTGCCGGTTGGATAGCTCAGTGGTTTAAGTGTCTGGCTGTGAAACGGATGGGGCACAGTTGTTGTTGTTGTTGTTGTTGTTGTTGTTGTTGTTGTTGTTGTTGTTGTTGTTGTTGTTGCTGCTGCTGCTGCTGCTGCTGCTGCTGCTGCTGCTGCTGCTGCTGTGTGGGAAGCTGTTGTGCTGGGGCTTACTTCTTAGTAGAGCTGAGCTGCATCTATATTCCCTACAATTTGCCCCAGTGCCCATATTTGCAGTGTGATCCCACAAATTCCAAACAGGAATTCCCTCCCTGGCCAAAAAAAAAGCTTTCTTTCCTTGTCTTGTGGAGATCTCACTAAAACTGAGAAGCTGGTCTTCTTCTGCCTAGTTCGTTATGGTTCTCTGAATAGTTACATGTAAAAGCTATGGGGAGGAATGCTCAGACTGATATTTGATAAAAGTAATTTCTCACGTGCCACTGGTTTTTTCCCCCCCAAAAGCAATGCATTAACCGTTTCCATTGCTTTTTAAATTATTTATTTATAAAAATGCACCTGCAAACCTCCCAATTACTCTGAGAAAGCAACATCATTATTTTATTACTCATTATTTTAAAATAACGAGTAAATGCTACTTGATTAGAAGTGTAACATTACCATGATTTATAAAAGTATGCTTCGGCTAACCCCCCAAAAGTAATGCAATACATTTGTAATGTGTTAGTTCTGAACTCTGAGGTGGAGTGAGTGAGGGGAATCTTAATCATCCAGGTTGGTCTGCTCTGATTTGAGAGGAGGTTGATAATTGGTCAGCCAATATGCTGATTTATCAGCTTGTATGTATTAAGCTGAATATTTATGCTCCTGGAGCACAGGACCAACTCTGGGCCTCACTAGATAAGATGCTGATTCCATACCTAGAAACAGTGCACATTTAAGAGGAAAATATTGTTTGCTTTTAATAGTAACATGAGCTTGATCCAATCTCCATTTAGTAAATTATCTTGTTTTAATTTTGCAGATGAGAAGAAAGCACAGTTTTACTTCTGTGCCCAAAAGGTAAACGTGGGTTTCCCCTAATGAATGATGTAATTCTCTCTTAAGGAGCCAAGCCCATAGGTTTAAACTTGTGTCTAAAGCCACCTGCAGGCAATAAAACATGGGAATGAGGGTGTGGAAGCAAATTTAAGGAGAGGGTACAGACTGTGGAGGGAGTGCACCAAATCCTGTAGCACCACATATATTGTGGTTGTTGAAATCCGGGAACAAGTTCCAACTAGAGTTAGGCCCATTGAATCAGTGGGGATTTGGTCAGTTGAAACCTATGTAAGTTCTCCTGATTCAATGGGTTTACTCCAGTTGTAGCTTGCTACTGGATTTCAGCCATTGGATGGATTTTAATCCATGTTGTAAAAACTCATGCTATAATGCTTTAGCTTATCTTTAAGGTGCTGGAGGTCTTTTGGTCATTTTTGCCCTAAAACTCACCTTTTGCAAAATTGTGGGGTGAAATTTTGATGGTAGTGACGTTAAGATTTACTGAACTATCTCACAGAGAGTCTTGCTTAAGCGTGAGGTGTATATTTCCACGTAGATACTCCACTCACAGTGAAAAGAGGCTTGTTTCTGTTCTTTAGGTTCATGCTGAATGGTGTTTCTGTAGCATCTACTTGTCTGCTTCTCTTTAAAAAGCAAAGCCTCTATAAGACAACCATTGCCCCACTATAACCGCCCTGTACAGTGCTAACCTCCAGTATAAAAACTTGGCAAAACTTGTTTTAAAAAGTCTGAATGCATTGCTATATAATCAATTTGTTTGTTAGGAACAAAGCTGAGATCTAAGCAGGGAAGTTGATCCTGTCCATGTCATTCTCACAAAAATACAAGTTACACTCAGATTGGTTTCCCTTAGAAATACACTTTTAATAGCACAGTCATTAACTGCCCTGTATAATTTGAATCCCTGGGATCCTTATATGTGACATTTTCTACAGTATTATGCAAAGGAGTTATGCAGAAGCTACCTGGGCAAAAAAGAACAGAGGTTTTTCTGTGGGTGTATGCCTTCCAATTATACTTTGCTTTTATGCCGTTGTGCATGTGATTTACAACATGGGGCAAAATTTCCCATTCATACTAATCTTACATTTATTCATTTGTTGCCTTTATATTTTCTCTTCCCTCCAGGGAGATCAAAACAATATCCTTGATTTTCTTTGTTCATGGACACAGCCACCCAGTAAGATATGTTATAGTGAGTGAATCACCTGATAATAATAATAATTTATTGTCATTGTAAGTATATACATAGTATACCCATACAATGAAATTCACAGACACCCAGAGACCAGACACATAAAATTCCCCAAACACTCCCCACCCACTAAAAAATCCCCCAACACTCCCCACCCGCTAAAAGTCCCCACTAAAAATACAAACATCTACACCGCAGGCCAAGTAACACAGTCCAACTAATTTTTATTTTATTTATTTATTTATTTGATTTATACCCCGCCTATCTGGACCGATGGACCACTCTAGGCAGCTTCCACTATAAAATTAAACAATAAAACACAACAAATACATGGCTAATACAAAACAACTAGAATAAACTAAAAAAAAAACCCTAACTATTCACTACTGGTGGTCTTTAAGCTCATTATTAAGTGCAATTATAGCTCTGGGATAAAAACTATTCAGAAAACGTGTGGTCCGAGTCTTAATTGTTCTATATCTTCTGCCAGACGGCAACAGTTCAAAAAAGTTATAAGCAGGATGGGAAGAGTCTCTTGTGGCAGAGTGGGGATTTGAACCCAGGTTTCCCAAACCCTGATCCAGTGTTCTAAGGACTATACCATGTTGCCCTTGACAAGGAGTTCCCCGCTGTCACAGCTGCGGACGCAGGGGCCCAGATCCAGACTGCGACTGCGGTGCAGAAAGGGCAAATGGCTGAAGCCATCCACCCCACCCCACCCCAGAACCAACATCCCAGTCAAGGTAAAGGTTCCCCTTGACAATTTGTCCAGTCATGTTCGACTCTAGGCGGTGATGCTCATCTCCATTTCCAACCCATAGAGCTAGCGTTTGTCCACAGTGAATCCTCCGTGGTCACGTGGCCAGCGTGACTAGACACGGAACGCCGTTTACCTTCCCATCGAGGTGGTATCTATTTATCTACTCGCATTTTTGCATTTTGCATGCTTTCGAACCTCTAGGTTGGCGGGAGCTGGGACAAGCGACGGGGGTTCACTCCGTCGTGTGGATTCGATCTTACGACTGTAGGTCTTCTGACCTTGCAGCACAGAGGCTTCTGCGGTTTAACCCGCAGCACCACCACGTCCCAGTCAAGAGTGGCATGCAAAATGGGGGTTTCCTGCCTCTCTTCCCTGGCTGGAGAAGAGGAGTCCCTGGTTTATACCTGTAGCCTGTAGGAATGGAGAGATGCGCTGAGCGAAGAGGGGAGGCAGAAACTATGGTGGTGGTCATCTCGGGTGCTCTGAGCCACTGCTATAATATTATAATGCTCTG
This sequence comes from Pogona vitticeps, assembly GCF_051106095.1. Classification (NCBI taxonomy): domain Eukaryota; kingdom Metazoa; phylum Chordata; class Lepidosauria; order Squamata; family Agamidae; genus Pogona; species Pogona vitticeps. Next base: position 20,041,048 of record NC_135793.1, on the reverse strand, counting down.
GATTAACACAGATCCTTGTCCCTTGTGGCCATTACACGGGACAATTTCCATGTCAGGTGGAGCACCATAATAAGGGTTTGGGGCAGCCCTTTGCAGCTCCCCCAGGAGAATGCTGCCTGTTGGTGCTAGATCTAGTTAACTAGGCATTCAGGCATGCTACAGACAACTGGTAGAGAGCAGAAATACTGAAACATAACAAGTGATGTTTCTTGCAGCTCAAAGCCGTGCAAAGGGTGGGGGAGATTTGTACGATCCGTTTGTGTCTTCTGTCAAGGACGGTGCACCTCCTGGTCATGAGACGCAGGATAGGCTGGCAGGCCTTGTGGCAACGCCCTTCCCTTTGGGTCACCGGGGTATGGAATGACTTTCTAAGCAAAACCGAGTTGCTTTTCTTGGCTGGCCTGAAGGAAAATGGATTAGTGCGTGTTCGGAAATATTCACCCTTGCCGTTTCGTATTAAAGTAAACGAAGTGCCTGCCATCAAGCGGTGGGGACATCCTCTCTCCTGGAATTTCAGAGGAGTTGCAGGGCTTGGAACTAGCTGACATGAAGCACAGAGGGCTACAGAGGAGGTGGACTTCAAGGCCCATCACTCACTGGCTGGGGATGGTGGGAGTCGTAGTCTGACCTATTCAGAAGGGACCAAACTCAGTGGCAGATGCAAACACTCATTGCACCACCTAAAATCATGTTCAAAAATCTCTTTGACCCGAGTGCATATACATGTAAGCATGGTTAATGGGAAAAAAGAAGGAAATCCTCGCTCTTCAGCTGAAATACATCGTTGTGTTTCCAAGTGAAATCTCTCATCCCAAGGATTGTTTATAGTCTCATAGGGTGTGTGTGAAGATGGACAATACATGTCATTTACTTTCCACCTGTGGGGAAAAGGATGCAGCCTGGGGATGACGAAACTAGAAGCTTCTCCCTAATACCGCTGTTCTGCTACCCCATTGCAGTTTGTAACGTCCAGGGTGAGTTCTCTGAAGTGAAAGAGAGTGGTGGATTTTGAAATACAGGCACTTGCTGTGATAAGTCTCTGTAATCACACACACACCTACAAAGAGTCCAACACATGCAGCCAGCTCTGTGGATCTTGTCCACAAAACAGTTCCAGCAATTTCATCTTCATGAGGAGGTAGTCTTTTGCAGAGTTAATGGCTCTTAATTGCTCACCCACACCTTCAATTCTTCACATTGCAACAAGTTTATCTTCAGAGAGTGGAAAGAACACACACACATACACAGGCAGTTGATGTAATGTAAGGCAGGTCTGGACAATGTCCAGAAGCCTGGGGATATAGGTGAGTGGTTTAGGGAGAGGTTGGGAGTTTGATTCCCCACTCTGAATTTTATAGGGAACCTTTACCCACTCAAACTTCCTAGTTTACTTTTTTTTTTGCCTGAAATCTCTGATCACACCTCTAGGGGGTGACATTGGCAATTTCAGACTATGCCATGCCATTTGTTAGCCTAGCAGAATCATCCCTGTTCCTTTGATTGATCAATTCAGGCCCTGTTTTTTTTTTTAAACACCTGGGGTGTGGGGCAGGAGGTTGCAGGCAGTGGCAACTGCCATGGGGAGAGGCCGCAGAGGGCCATCCTCTGCCTGTTCCTCATGTAGAATGAGCATGCAGCTAGAAGCCAGACAAAGTTGTCTGCTTATCTTAGGAAAGCAACCCCTCTGCATAACATCAGGGATACTCAAAGAGGGCTTATAAGATACAGTCATGTAATAGCATAACACTTTAAGAGTACTGATATTATATCCTAATGCACAGAACCATAAAGGCAGCAGTATTAAAGTTTTGTGGTTAAGTGAGTTCCCTCCCATGCATTTAATGTGGGAAAGCTCAGGTATGTGTGTGTGTGACACACACACACACACACAAACAGAGAGAGAGAGAGAGAGAGAGAGAGAGCGCATGGAGCCACAAAGTGGCTAGACCTCAGGAATGAAGGGCAAAACAGCTTCCATCTGCTCTTATCCACATTGTGTCCCTTTGCATAGGGAACAGTGATGTGAGCATCAAATAACCTTCTAAGTGGGTCTGTTTCTTTTAATAGCTGCATCGAGGCAGCAAGGGAAGCCAATCCTCGTTTGCCCTTGGGATAACCTAGAAGGCGTGCTTGACAGCTGCCATTATTACAAGAGACACAGAGCCTGACTGGAAACATCACACTTCAACAGAGCTTGGAAAAGTTACCTTTATTTTGGACTAAGGCTCCCCAGCATCCTGGCAGCTGTAGTCCAGAAAAGGAATTTTTCCAAGGTCTGAATGTAATCAAAGAGATGGTCAGTTTCTTATTTTGGAGAGCACACCACTAAGGTGTTATACACACTCCCCAACTGGCTGGAGGTCCACAGAACGTTATTAACAGGGGAAGGGGTGAGCTCAAGTTCTTCTTTCACCGTTTGTGATTTTTCACTGCCATCCCTCAGTTTACTCTTCCCTGCTTTGATACACCATGAACCAAAGCATAGGAAAGTTACTCTCCTAGACTGCAGCTCTCAGAATCTGCAGATAACAAATTATCCTATGGAGATGTATTGCTTTATATCAAGTTGTTTTATACCAAGTCATTGGTCCGTTCTTTTAATAGCTGCATCGAGGCAGTGGGGGAAGCCAATCCTGGTTTGACTTTGGGACAACGCGAAAGCGTGCTTGACAGTGACCCTGTTTGGTCAAGCTCCTTTAAGAAAGCAAGAGAAAAACTGCACCCTTCCTCTCTCATGTCTTTTTCCTCTTCCAGGAGGAAGTTTTCTATTTTGGTAAAAAAAAAAAAAAGTGATGTAGTGCATCAGCGCTGTCCTAATACAGATTTTTTTTTCCCAACAGCTTCCTCCCTCTGCTCTTTGAAGTGGTTGGGAGTCAGCAGTGAATTCAGCTGTAGGCAGGGTTTTCAACTGCTGCTCTGTTGCCTGCCCTGACTGGCAGCATATCTCCGAAGTCTTGGGCAAAGAAATGTCTTCCCACTCCTTTGGTGAAACTAGCCAGAAATGCTAGTGAACACTCCTGAAATCTTCTACCTCTAAAAATCTGCTTGGCCACCAAGGGTGCGATCAGCGATCAGATGGGGAACTGGCCCGCCCTTTGGTTTGCTGCTGAGATCAGCTGGTACACTCGTTTCCAGCAATCCCATGACATAATTGCTGGAGTGAACCAACCCATCCTCAGAGCATTTCCACTTGTATTTTTCTGAATCCGTGTCACGGCTACTACTTTTTTTTTTGGTGTGGGTTACGGTTGTTCTGTTTTGGTTCATTTCCAGCATGTGTGATCACTGGAAATGAACCAAAGTAGAGGTTGTAGCTGCCTTCCTCTTTCAATTTCCCACATCATTAAGTGACCTTAAAATACGGTAGTAGGACAATACTGATGCAGTGCATCACTTTGAAAAAAGTAAAGAAAAATTGAAAGCTTTCTACCAGAAGCAGGAGGAAGCAGAAGGCGGGGAAGATTTTGTTCATTTCTCCTGAAGATTTGGATTGAGAACCTTCCTGCAGTTGAATCCACTGCTGACTACCAGCGGCTCTACAGAGCAGAGGGAAGAAGCAAAAATGCTCTTCGGAGGGGCAGAGGCAGTAAAAGGTTTTTCAGACTGTATTAAGACAGCGCTGATGTACTGTATCACTTTGTGGGGAGGAGGGAATAAAAAAAACTTCCTCCTGGAAGTGGGGAAAGACAGAAGAGGGCAAGAGTGATTTCCCCCCCCATCTCTTGCTTTCTTAAAGAGCTAGACCAAAATGGTGTCCTTTGACGTTTGTATGCCATTTGGAAGCAACAATCACACCAAATGGCATACAGGACTCATATGTGGCCTTAAGCAACCCTATTAAGGCTGCACCAGTCTGCTTCAAATGGGCTGGCATAGACAAGCCCTGTGTCACAACAATCCTATATATTGCAAGGTACAACTTTCTTCTGTCTGTTTCCAGCCGCCGGAGTGCACTGCCTTTCCCCTTTCTCTCTGGGAAACAAGTTCCCAGCATTTGCTTTCTCACCCTGACTTGAAGCGTGACAGCTCTGAGTGGGCCAGAGGGAGGGAGAGAATGTGAAGCTGGCTATTATGCTCGTGTTGGCAAAATGTCTGGTCTAGTCAGGAGGATGAGCCAGGACAGAGAGATCCCAAACTAAGTTCCCTCCAAATGGCTAGAGCTCACTTTTGAGTTACCCAGTGTTGTGTAGTGAATAGAGTGATGGGGCTGTGATTTGGGAGGCCCGGGTTTGATTCCCATGGAAACCCGTTGGTGGGGTGTGGGTGTGTGGAAGTGGTAAACCCACACCTTAAATATTTCATTAGTCTTGAAAGCTCTGTTAGAATCACTATAATTTGGTTCCCACTTCAGGACACACACGTAACCTAAAAATGGCTGGCTCAACATATTTTGCTGCCAGAAGAACAATCCCTCCCCCTTACTGGGCACAAAGGTTTATTGGAGGGGCAGGTGACTCTTTCATCAACAGCCACCAGTATTTTCCAGTTCATCCCAAAGCAGCACTCAAATTTAGAGCAGAGCTTGGAAACTGACCCCAGTGGACTTCAACTCCCATAATCCCATTGGGCCATCCCTCTAAATCTTTCAGTCCAGCTAAGGTTGCCGCCATTTAATCCTGACCAGTCCCTTTTGGCAGCAGTCGGCAAGTCATCATGCTGATTTGCTGATGATTTGCTGCTGATCGGGTCTGTTTTAGAGGCAAAAGACTTCTGTTTTCCTCTCTCTTGGCCCATTGGCTTTCCCTCCTCCTGAGCTTCTGGACTGGAAGTGATAGAATATCCCAATCATGCTCACACAACAGAGAAGCACTTCCTCTCTTCTAAAGCTAACTCATGCAGAGAGACAGCGGACAGCTCCCCTTTCTCTGTTCACATTTTGGGTTCACCAGATCCTCCAATCATTAGTACCTCTGAACAGTAAAACAGCCAGAAGAGATTCTTCTTGGGGTGCTATTCCTGTCCAAAGTAAGGGGATGGACCACAGGGTGGGGACTCCCTCTCTTCTGAATGTCACCCCACCTCCCCTTGTATAGTGGTGCCCCGCTTGACGATTACCTCTTTAGACGAGGAAATCACTTTACGATGAAGTTTTTGCGATCGCAAAACGATGTTTTAAGGGAAAAACCGCTTTACGATGATCAGTTCCCTGCTTCAGGAACCGATTTTTCGCTTAATGACGATCTTTACAGCTGATTGTTGGGGCTTCAAAATGGCCGCCTGCTATGCAAAATGGCTCTCCGCTGTGTTTTAGGACGGATTCCTCGCATTACAGGCACCAGAAAACGGCCGCCCTATGGAGGATCTTCGCTGGATGTTGAGATATTTCGCCCATTGGAACGCATTGAACTGGTTTTCAATGCATTTCAATGGGATTTTTTGCTTTCGCTTGACAACGATTTCGTTCTACAGTGATTTTGCTGGAATGGATTATCCTCGTCAAGTGAGGCACCACTGTATACCTGTGCTATAGAGATAAATTGGTGAAGTGCACCATGACCTGAAGTAGAGTTTTTTTTAAAATGCAAGCAAATATGTTAATTTCTCCAAATAGTTCTCAATTGTCATTTCAGGACTAAGCCATCTGGAAAAAGACAAAGAAGAAAAGAAAGTTAGTTACAAGGATCGGTGTTAACAATACATGTCACTGAAAAAATTCAGAGTAATCATAATTCTAACCTCACTACTGCCAAGCTCATTGGAAACAGAGAAGTCCGATGGGGGAGCTGATTATTTTATTGACCCTGCTAATCCTAAAGTACCGTTATTCCGACTCTGTGAGCCAGTAGCTGGAATATAACACAGTCTTCAGGTGGATACTCTATTAAGTGTGTCCCAGGTTTACCTAGCAATTATGTTCACTCATCTGAGCATCAAGTAAAGATCTTTTTAGGTTTCTTGATGGATTTAAGCAGCAGGGAAAGGCATCAGTTGAGGTGGGTGACTCCAGTTTGCAATACGAAACTAAATTAACCGTGAACCAGAAGAACTGTGGAGTGAAACCAGAGATACTGCTAGGGAAGAATGCAGATCTATAATTCCTATAGTAAAAAGAAAAGCAAAACATATCAGATGATGGAAGAAGCACTTAAAATTATAAAAGGCTGGCAAGAAGCTAAAATAAAAGGTGACAGAAGTAAGGTCAGAACCCTGAATGTAGTTTTTCAGCAACCTTCAAAGAGAACTACTGCAGCAACCTTTGAAAAGACATAGAGAAGAACAACAGAAGGGGAAGAAACAAGAGATATCTTCCAGAAGATCCAAGAAATAAAAGGGAAATTTAAGCCTAGAGTAGGAAGTCTGAATTACCAACAGAGAACCACACTAAATGACCAGGAGAAAATAAAGAGAAAGTGGAAACAGTATACGGAAGACCTATAGAGAAATGAAGGGATGACAGATTCCTTTGAAGGTGAATCCTATGATTAAGCCTAGACCTACAGTTCTAGAAAGTGAAGTAAAGGCTATTCTGAAAGCATTAGGAAGAAATAAATGACCAGGAGTGGATAGAATACCAATAGCCATAGAGACAGAATTTGTCAAAATCCTAACAAGAATATGCCAACAAATATGAAAAACAAAACATTGGCCCACAGACTGGCAACATTCAATATACATCCCAGCCCCCAATATGCCAAGGAGTGCTGTAACTATAGGATCATTGCTTTAACTTTCTGTGCAAGCAAAGTGATGCTCAAAGTGTTGCAACAAAGGCGCTTTTTAAAAACTTATATGGAGCAGGAAATGGCCGGCACTCAGGCTGAATTCTGAAAGGGAAGAGACACTCAAGATCATATTGCAGATATCTGCTGTCTACTGGAATACATGGAAGAATTTCAGAAGAAGATCAGTCTGTGCTTTACAGATCGCAGCAAAACCTTTGACTGCATGGATTATGAGAAACTATAGGTTATTCTGAAAGATGGGTGTGGCTCAGCACTTGATTGTCCTGATGCACAACCTGTATTGTGGGCAAGTTGCTACCGTTAGAACAGAATATGGGGAGGCAGATCGGTTTCCAATAGGCAAAGGTGTCAGAGAAGGGTGCATTTGGTCCATACAACAATAATAATGTGCTATCAAGTCAATTCTGACCTATGGTGGTTCTTTTCGGGGTTTTCCAGATAGAGAGTACTCAGAGGTGGGTTACTAGCCCTTTCTTTTGGTTGTGTCCTGGAACTGTGCAGCTTGCCCAAGGCTACACAGGTTAACTTGACTACCAGGACGCACAACGGGGAATGGAACTCCTCACCTCTGACTCTGCAGGCAGATCCTGAAGCCACTGAGCTGTCCAGCCAGCTAAGTAACAGCAACAAAGTCTTCAAAAGTAACCTTCTCAATCTTTGACGTGCATGAGTCATCCTTGTTTTGTCAGTGAAGCCGTGAAGTCCTTGCCCAGGGGAAGGTGCCCTTTTCTGTTGCTTCTTAAACGTGACCAACTGGATACCTGAATCAGCATTCGAAGGAAGCGAGTCCATCAGGCAGCCCGGTGTAAAATATCTCTTTCCTCCCAGCGTAAAAGATCCACAAGCACTTAGAATATGTGGGGAACTGATCAGGATGTTCTGGTAGAACACCAAGTACTTTGCTACGGAGGAGAAGGGTTGTCTGACTCCTGATGACTTAGCAAGAATAATGACATCAGCAACAGAGGGCTATGCTTCTCCCTCAAATTAGGCTGCTGGAATGAAGAAAGTCTGGGCTCGGTTGGATTTTGAGTGGATGGGACTTACTTCTGGGACCAAAAAGTGAATTCTTGGCTGGGACGTGCCTTCAGAGTACCCTATTCTTCCAACCTAAAGTGTATGCTTCCCTTGGTTAACCCAGAACTGTTCTCCACTTGGCTTCATTGGGTGGAATTCAAGCATCCAGCAGCCTGAAGTTGCTTGACGGTGTCTGTAATGCACCCAACTCTGTTTGAAATCAGTTGTGAAAGCTGTACACCCCCAGTGCAATCCTATGCATGTTTAGAGTTGTTCAACCCAGTGTCCCTGAGATGAGTTGGATGGCAGCTCCTATTGTTCCACAGTCACCACAGCTGGGATTATGGGTGCTGTAGTCCACCACATCTGGAAGGCACCCATTTTAGGAAGGCTGTCCCTAGGTGAACTGTTGCTAATCCCTTTGACTGCCAGTGCAGGCCCTGTAATTCTGGGGCATATTTAGCCATTTCTGTCCTGTTTTCGAAAAGCCGAGCATGTCCATTGTTGGCACCACTGGGACAGAATGGAGAACCATGACCATTTTTAGATATACGTTGAAATCCTTTATCCTTCTGGAATACATCTTATAATTGATTTTGCTGGCTTGCAAACTCCCCCAACTCAGGCGGGACTGGGTTTTATATATATATATATATATATATATATATATATATATATATATATATATATAAATCTGAAAGTATTTTAATGTTTTCCAGATATTGGAAATGTTACCTTTTTTGGACTATGAGCCACAGCATGTTTTTGAAAGGGTCGTCCATTTCCATGCTTGGGTGTTTCCGTTGTTGTTACGTTTTATTGTTTTTAAGCTGCTTCGAAGCTGGCTGTTAAAAGAGGGATGTGAGTAATTTAAGCAAAGAAATAAATGAATATGTTTAGTGTGGGCACTTAAACCCTAACTCATAATGCACTTGAACGGCTCTAATTTATCCAAAATTCTACTGCATTTAACAAAAATATGCCTACCTTGACATATTAAACAGTGCAATAATTCACTGCAAAATCTTACGGCGGCAGTAGGATTTTGACTGCCAGCTGCCATGTTGACCATTTCCACGACTGACACAATTCAGTGTTTGCGTCTGCTCTATTGGAGCACAGGAAGTGCTGGCAGTGGTGAGGATTTTATCCCACCAACGATGGCTGCAAAAGAAGTTTGGGGTGGACAGCAGAGGTTTTAATAAAGGGAAGAATCTTCTTTAAAAACAAATCAAACAAAAGAGCAAATTAAAAACATTCAAAGGCTTTTTATGTCTCTTGGCCTTTGCCATAAATAGAACGCGCCCTATTTAACAGCAGCTAAGCCAGTCATTAAATTGTATTAAATTGCTTTTTAAGAAAGAAAAAAAAAAGAAAAGGAAGAAAAAGAAAGGAAAAAAATGGGTGGGGAAAAGCAAATTTACAGGAAGAGAACAGAGGGTTGCCTTCTTAAAGGAACTTTGAAATCATTTGCTGCGCATCAACAAGTACCTACAGCTTTTCCAGGGAATTGGCACAAGAAGAGAAGCCTCTTTTTTCTTTTTCCAGTGAACAGCTTAATGAAGACTCTTAGAACTTATTTATCCTTCCTGAGAAATCCCTTTCTGCATCGTGAGTCCTCTTTCATATAGGCCATCGAGTTAAATACAGATCTGAACTGAACATTGTGGCCTGCATAGAGTCAGGTAGGTATTCCAGTAAACCTAACAAGAGGGAGGCCATCTCATGAGAAGAGAAGACTTCCTGGAAAAGACCCTGATGTTGGGAAAGTGTGAAGGCAAGAGAAGGGGACGACAGAGGACGAGATGGTTGGACAGGGTCATTGAAGCGAGCAAGATGAATTTGACCCAACTCTGGGAGGCAGTGGAAGACAGGAGGGCTTGGCGTGCTCTGGTCCATAGGGTCACGAACAGTCGGACACAACTAAATGACTGAACAACAACAACAATAGGGAAGGGTTGGGGGACACAAACTGTTTTCTACCTTACTGTCCTGGCTGTTCAGTGTGACTCCCATTTTGGTTGAAACTGACCACAGATGCATAGAGCAAGTCCCCAGGGGAAGACCAATAACCTGAATCCTTGCTCACTTATCTGTACGTTAGATTGTCACTCTGCAGGTTTACTTTCTGCCTCCTTCTTCCCTTCCTGAGGTAATTTCACTGTGTTCTTTTCCTTCCCAAAGAGAGGCAGCCTGTGTGTGTTTTCTTCATGGGGGCACCCAGCAGGTTCTCCGTGTGGAAACATGGGTGTCCACGGGCTGGGCCAAGAAGATGCTCACCTCCTGAATCCTAAATGTATTTATTATTTTTATTTATTTATTTATTGGATTTCCATCCCACCCATCTAGACCAAAGGTCTACTCTATTTTCATATACACAGTCGGATACATTGTGTTCTAGTGGTGAGCGCTCTCCATGTGTATTATGCTAACATACTGCTATGCAGTCCCTCCCCTGTCATCATGGAAAAATTTCTGCAGACACTCGTGCTTGCATGGAGGCCAGCTCTGACAGTGACTATAAGTTCTAATTTTCCCCCTCCAGGTCTATCTACAAATGTACTTGCTTAGCAAATTAAGCATAAGTTCTCTTCCACATTTTGCCTAAATCATCAGTACCTTATTTTCGCAAGTCATTGCCAACGTGCGGTGACTGATGGGGTTTCCAAAGCTTGTGAAATGTTCAAGGAGTGGTTTACCACTGGCACTCACACAGAAACCCTTGAGTTTCCACGCCTGAGCAAGGAGTAGAACCCAAGGTTTCCTGAGTCCTGTTCCGACACTCCGTCCAGGACACAACACAGGCTCTCAAAAGTTACCAACTTACAGAGCAAGGATTTTTAACAGCGTTAGCAAATGTGAACAGTTTATAGAGTGATTGTTCTTCGTCTTAAATCACAAGCTCTCCGTCAGGCTGCTACTCGTATCCTCGGCCAGTGCAAACCTTCAGAGTCCAAACAATTTTGACATGGTCATCAGAATTGTTGTCGTCTTATTGTGATGCTTAATTTGGAGTTTGACCTGTTTGGTCAAACTCCAAAGAAGAAACTTCTGCTCTCTGGTTCTTGGGCATAAAAGAAGGACTAGATGGGAAGGTCACACTCACAGCTGCTTGTGTACCTACATAGCAGTAAAGCCCTCCATCCAGATGAGTCCTTATATGTGTCAGGCTGTGTAGTGTGTTTGGTGATGTTTCCTTCCGTTTGGCAGCTAACCTAAGCCTGCTGTTGTGTAAAGGATGAGTTTCAGTATTTGCATTCAGCATAAGGGATGCTCTGAACCCGTGCGATGAGGGAGGAGGCCAGCCATACTCCATTCCTGGCTCTTAAGCAGAGTTTGGAAGTGCTTCTTTTTTGGAAGAAAGAAAGAAGAGTTCACAGCGTGTTGTGCCCAGGCAGTCTTGTGTGTCTGATTGTATAACTAGTTGTGCAGTTGCTTTCATAACTAGTTGCAAAGCTGATTTCACAACAAGTGTGCAATTGTGCCTGCAGAACAGCTTCCTGGATACAGCTTCCACCTTGGTGCAGATTTTGCTATGGCTCGTCCAACTTCAAGTTACGCAGGCGTAGTTATGCAACAGGATCTTGAGCATTGGCTACTCTATCTGGCCTCCTCAGGGTTTTAGGCATAGTTCTTGCCATCATCCTTTTAACTGGGATTGAACTGGGGACCTCTGGCCTACAAAACATGGGCCCTACCATGGACCTGTGCCCTTTCCCTTTAACAGAGAGTTGTTATTACTTTAAAACATCCAGCCTGCTCCTTCTGTATAGAAACTGAAGTCGCCTGTTTCATCTGAACTTACTCTCAGTGTCCGGTATGCATATTTGCTGTGCTCATAAATTGTAAGTTTCACCGTACATTTAAACCATATTGGGTTTACACCCAAGAAAGGTAATGTGTGAAGACGCCCAGCTGCAGGCAGTGTGATTTTATGTCTTGTGTAATGTTGTGCAGTCCCGCCAGCCACGCAATAGCTGCTGGATTTAGCATGTGAATTCTTAGAAACTTTGTAAAGGAACAGAAAACAAGGAAAGGAAAGCTTCAGGATTTGCTATTCATGTCATAATGTTTTGACAGCATACTTCAAGAATGCCAGGCTTGCTACCGGGATCTTAACAAAGATTTGATTGCTGCTTCTTATGGAATTTTAATGGGAAAAAATTGTTAAATTTGGCTAAAACGCTCCTGTTTAGTGCAATATCTAGCCAATCTCTGCTCCTTTTCCACAGCTGTTTTTGCTTTGCCTTAATCGCAGTGTTCTGAATTCTAAGAACACAGTATGGTTTTTATGAAGGCAATTTCATAGAGGGGGTTACTGGCCTTTATTATATGCACATCTGAAATAACCACATATTCTTCTCTCTTTATTCAGGATCCTGTTTTCCCCGTTGCATCTCTGGGTGGAATGGGGCATGACCTGTGATCTTGTACTTGTTGAAGCACTGGTCACATAAAAAGCACTAAATAAATTATCGGTATTTAATGTAAGTGGCAGTGGGTGGAGATTCCAATACGGATTGCACAAAGGCTTTTATGGAGGGGCATATAATCCTGGCCCCCAAAATGGGGATCCCCATCAATATAACCCCTCCCCAAATAGAGTAAATGAACCCCAAATAACTGGGTGGGGGAATGCAGTGTGAGTCCTACTTGAAGTGGGCCTATTGAAATCAATCAGTGGGCAATCTAAATTGAATGGGACTCAATGGTTGGCTGTGATGAACAAGTCCCATTCAATCTAGAGGGTCTTCTTTGTGTAGGACTGATGTTAGGTTTAGCCTCTCTCTCTATTATAAACCACTGATCACGTGTCTATTTGTTATGCATCCATGTAAGCAAATATACACCAATAGCTATGGACGAGACCTGTGTTATTTTTAAATGATTTGTATCTTTTCAGGCACTTACTAGTTTATTTCCCTTGGGACAAAAGACAGAGGCATCTAAAATAAATGAGTGGAATCAGAGGCTGTGTGCAGAGACTGGAAGAGGGATGATGATGATGATCTAGGTTAAAAAAAAAGGAGGGGGTGAATGATAGTCCCAGTATGTGGAAAATATAATTCTATAATTCTACACCACATCCCTTTTCTTTCTGGTGATATTTTCTGGTGGGGATAATGATAATGCCCAGAATAGCCCAGTTAATGTATAGAAGGGTATTGCCATTATATTGCAGGAGCAAAACTCTAGAAAGGCTCCCAAGTTTGGCCAAGTACTGTTCTGCAGTCTGTAATATCTGAAAGTCCTTTTAACAACATCAGTGCTACTTCAACTCTTCAACAATCAAAGGAATGGCAGCATGACAGCAATACTTATTAAGGGTCAGATTTAATGTATTTATCACTTTTTTCCCTTTTTTGCAGATGCCCTCTACAAAAACATCTGTTTGTCATCTTCACAAATGCTTTTTCCTCTCCTCCCTCTCTTGCATTTAGCGCGCTTGGCTTTGGGATTTGTCCTTGGAAGACAAACAAAGCCTTATTTTTTTGCAAATCCCATGGCTTAGGCATGCTAGGTTGAGAAAAATCCCTTTATCGGAGGAGAAAGAATTGAATTGGGTTGACTTTAGGAAATACGTGCTCCCCTTAATGTCAAGTTTGACCTGAACACTGTTGCTTTTGTAATGAAGATCTAGTGCTTCAAGGCAGGAGGAGGAAATAATGGACACATTTATTATTATGAGGAGGGCTGTTGGGTTAAAAAGTAATGAGAGTTAGCAAATGAGGCTTGTTGCTTTCAGTGTGACTTCCCTCTTCCCCTGGCCACATCTGAGCACAGTTTGGACCCAGAGGTTCTGCAGCAAGACCATGGTTTTTAATAAAAATATCTTTAAACATTTTTAAGATTATCTTTGCTGATCATTTGTACTTCGGAGAGGAGAAATAAGAGGATTTTTAAAAAATCTCCTGAAAATACAGCTCTCTGTGTGTGTGATACAGACCTCCCAATTTGTTTTTTTCCTTCTTTTTTCCTACCCCTGTCCCCCTCTTCCACCCTGAGCCTAAACTAGAATCCCAATATTTGGTCCAAGCTATATAAAAGACCGTGTCGCCTTCTATGAACTGGCCTGGAAGTTAAGATCATCATGGGAGGCCTTTCTCTCGGCCTCACCACTTTCATATGTGTCTCTGATGGGGGACATGGGAGAGGGCCTTCTCTGTGGCTGCTCCCAGACTCTGGAACTCCCTCCCACTGGAGGCCAGCCGGGCCCCATCTTTGCTATCCTTCCACAAGCAGGCCTTTCTCTTCAGGCAGGCTTTTCCTTAGTGGCTGGCTCCCTGAGAGAGGTTTTTTAATTGGGTGGCTGTACTTTTTTTCAATGTCTTTTTAGTATTGATTTTATTTAACATTTTTAATCTACTACTTGTTCAGTTCTTTTAAAATATTTGTACACTTATTGTTTTTAGCTTTTAAATATGATAATGACGTAAGCCACCTTGGGCCCTTTTAAGGAGAAAGGCGGGGTAAAAACCTTTTAAATAAATATTGCCATCTGGCAGTGACCTTGTGATTCAAATAGCAGATCCTTGTGATTCAAATAGCAAAAGAGAAGTTTAATATTTGAAGTTAACCCTTGTGGTTGTCTAGTCTCCTCAGTGAAATGGCATCTCGGAGAGCATATCTCAACAAACAGAAAAAACACACACACACACACACACACACACACACACACACACACACACACACACACACACACACACACACACACACACACACACACACACACACTCCCCAGATAGTTCCATTCTCAAGCCCCCCTTTTGCCTGATAATTTTCCCAGTTGTTTGATTAGGTAGATATTTTAGGCTATATTCCAGGGAACTGGGTGCCGAATTAATTTTAGGGGCTTTGGCAGCTGCAGGGCATTTAATATTGATGGCAGAGAAGTTGAAAAATTCCTTCTGTCACAAGTGATTGGAAGCAGGACTTGCTTAAATTAGCACCACATGAGAACGCATTCAATGGTGTCAACTTGGGTTTGACATTTTCAACAAAACATGGAAAGAAATTTGGGAAGTGTACGAAGTTCCACCAAATGGCCGCATATTATTAGAGGAATAGGGTTCCATTAGCATCCGTTAGCCCTTCGTTTCCCGTGAATGATTTTTTTCCCCCTCTTCTGGCTTCAAAATATACTTCACTCGAGTCAAATAATTTCGTGGCAGAAGGCGCGGAACGGGTTTATCCTTTTCAGGTATCATGTCATTCCAGGGCAACTTCTCCTACATTCTTCTTGAGTTGCACACCGGCGGTTGCCGTTCGCAGCCGGCAATAATTATTCAGGATGCTGAGATGCAGAAAAGACTCTCAAACTCTGCAGCAAGGTTTTATAAAGCAGATGCTCCAACGAATAACCCATGCTAAAAGAAGAAGGAAAACTCTGAGCTCATAGAGGGCATCTGTACTCCACAGTTTTATAGCCATTTCATAAGACTTTAAGTCTCATGGTTCTATCTTATGGAATCTTTTGAGACATATTTTGGTGAAGAACTGAGAATTCCCTGGTAGAAAGCTGTAAATGCACGCCTCTGAACTGTGGCAGAGACTTCTAAGTCATCCAGGAATTTACATATCCCAGGATTCTTCAAGATGGAACCAAGATGGAACCAAGATGGTTAAAGTGTTTGTGATTCCTTGCTGTCTGCATTAGTTGTGACTCTTCAACACAAAGCCAATAATTCTTAATTTACTGCAGTGTCAAAATCATATAGGGATTGGTCTTGGTTCAGCCATGAAGTTATCTGTTGGCTCATCAGTGTTGCCTTAAACAGTGGCAGGAATCCTAGTGGTTTATTACTCTGGCAGAAGTGCAATAACATCAATTTGCTGCAGCTTCTAATCAGAATTGCTGCTAGACCAAAGTTGCTGCTTGTATCCTTTGTTACACACCAGCTTGTGAGACTGGTAAGGGATGCAAGTGATAACTTTTGGTTCAGAGGCGATTTCCTGATTCAATTTATGCACATTTATACCACAATAACTAGCCAGTAGCGTTCCAGTCCCCGTTGCTTGTTCTAGGTTCAAAACAACCCTTTAAAGCTTCCAAAATGCTTGCATGCTCATACTGTCATATATTTCAGTGTATACGTATGTGCGGTGTGCGCACATGTGTGCGCGCTATCAAATCGATTCTGACTTACGATGACACTTTCCAGGGTGTTCCAAGTCAAGAATACTCAGAATTGGTTTGTTCGCCCTGGGGCTGTGCAGCTTGCCCAAGGCCGCAAAGGCTGGCTCTTCTCCCTGGAGGTACAGTGGGGAATCAAACTCCCAACCTCTGGTCTTGGCAATGCCTTATTGCAAATTCATAACATGTGTCTTTCCCCCCTTACTTAGCCTTTCCACCTGCGCAAGGAGAGGCTTTACGAATACACAGTTTCCCCCCGACTGTGTGTGTCGAACTGCGCACCAAAGAATCTAAAAGATAAAATAGAACTCGAAAGGCCCATGATCGTCTCCTTTCAGCATTTCTTCATAGGGTTCTTTCTTCATTGTCCTCTGAGTTACTTCCCAATTTCTTCAAATAATAGGACAGACTGCTCTATAACTCTAGATTCCAACGAGCATTGCTATTTGACTGACACGAGATGAAATGAAGCCAGATTTAGACTCGCTTTGTTGGCATGAAATGACAGAATCATCTGGTTTTGGTCGACACCTCTAGAGTAAGTTAGACACTTCCAACGTAAACATGACTGGCCAGCAAATGACTTGAGAGCTGTCTTGCTGTGTTTGGTATTTGCAAATCTGAAATCATCACGCAGGCTCTGCTTTCAATCAGTCTCCTTTGCCTGCAGGTTGAACTGCATGCCATAGTGCTTACACAAGGACAAAAAAACAAAGCAAGGCAAAACAGAAATATATGGCTCCCCAACTTTCTAACGGATGTGCTTCATTGATTGGTACCAAACCCTGCAAGCAAAAGGCCCTTGGTCCAAACCTCCAGCTAATAAGATCCTTGTTGCCTTAACCCATTATTTTGCAGTATCCATTGGACAAGGGGATATGTTGGGTCACACATTTTTAACACGTTGCATTGAGGTTAGCATCAAGCCTAAAAATACCCTCAGATTCGTTATTCATACCTTCTGATTCCCTCTAGGAGCCATTTCTAATACTTGGAAAGGCTTACAAAAATTCCGAAGAAAAATGTAACCTAACTTTTCTTGTCTTGCCAGTGAGAACCAATAAAAGAACAACATAAGACACGATAAATTCAGCTCTCCAAAAACACCGTAGAATGCCCTTCTAAAGTAACTTCTGAAAGTAACTGGAAATATAACTTTTTTCATTGCTTTCACAATGTAACATAATTCTACCCTTCTCATTAAAAGTAACAAGTTATAGGCAATCACATTACTTATATCTAGTTACTTCCAAACCTTGGGTGAGGTTAGTGTTTTGTAATGATTGTAAGACATGGAGGCAGTGACAGATTTTATTTTCCTGGGCTCCTTGATCACTGCAGATGGAGACAGCAGCCACGAAATTAAAAGACGCCTGCTTCTTGGGAGGAAAGCGATGACAAACCTTGACAGCATCTTAAAAAGCAGAGACATCACCTTGCCAACAAAAGTCCGAATAGTCAAAGCTATGGTTTTTCCTGTCGTGATGTATGGATGTGAGAGCTGGACCATAAAGAAAGCAGACCGCCAAAGAATTGATGCCTTTGAATTGTGGTGCTGGAGGAGGCTCTTGAGAGTTCCCTTGACTGCAAGGAGAACAAACCTATCCATTCTGAAGGAAATCAACCCTGAGTGCTCATTGGAAGGACAGATCCTGAAACTGAGGCTCCAGTACTTTGGCCATCTGATGAGAAGAGAAGACTCCCTGGAAAAGACCCTGATGTTGGGAAAGTATGACGGCAAGAGGAGAAGGGGACGACAGAGGATGAGATGGCTGGACAGTGTCTGCGAAGCGACCAACATGAATTTGACACAACTCCGGAAGGCAGTGGAAGACAGGAGGGCCTGGCGTGCTCTGGTCCATGGGGTCACGAAGAGTCGGACACAACTAAACGACTAAACGAAAACGAAAATGATTGTAATGATTAGAATTAGGTCCAGGAAATCTAGCTTCTAGTGCCTGTTCTGGAATTTCAACTGTAGGTCAGGTGGGAGTCACATATGTGTTTCCGGCTGCATGGGGTGCTCTCAAGCTCATGTCTGTGGCCTTTCATTCCCCCCCCCCGGACCCTCCACTTGTGGGGTGAGGTGGAAAAAAAGAGAACTGCCGATCCTAGAAGTCTCCAAGTGTAGCAATTCTTCTAGACAAGGTGTACTTTGACCTTAAAAAAAAAAGAATTTAAAGAAATTCAGAAGTGGACTTCCTGGGGTGGGAGGTTCAACTGGAGTTTGGCCACTCCAGTGAAGAGAGTCCAAGATTCAACGTCTGCCTTGGCATCTCCAGGTCGGAGAGCCAGGATTAGGCAGCCGGTGATTTGAAGGCCATCTGAGTCTTCAGAGAGCTGTTGCTGGTCAAACCATGTAATAATACTGGGCAATGTGGGCAAATAACCTGGCCTGGTATAAAAGGCCACTTCTTATTTTCCTAAATTTCATAGTGACAACCTGACAAGAACCACTGGCCTGAAGCATACTGGCTCTCGTTCCCCCCCCCCCCCCAAATGAAAATCTAAAACAACAGCTCTCCCTTTGCGCCGTCATAAAGTTGCCTGGCCTCACATTTCATTTCCATTAGCTTGCAGGGGAGTGATTTTATTTTTGAAATAGGCAGGCTAAGTTTTAAAACAAGATTCCTGTCTAGGAAAACCATAATGATGATCACCATCTATTTTTTTTAAAAAAAATGTTTAGCCAGGGAGTGGCATAATGAACATATTAATTCTACCTAATAGATGGTTTCGAAGGCTTCTGTCTAACATAAGGGGAAGTGTTTTATAGCAATGAAGAAGGAGTGCAATAAACCAGGTGAATTAATGGGGAATGGCAGGGGGATTGCTTAAAAACATAGATACCTCCGCTTAGCGCCTTAGAACAAGCTGCAGCTGGGGAACAAAATCTTACCCAATGAAGCCGATATCTAGAACTTCAGCAAAGGTGGCAGCTTTTGGCCCCCCTGATGCAGCTGGACTGCACTTCCCATTATCCCCAACTGTTTTGCAGAAGATTGTGGGCAAATTTGGGCTTGGTACCTCAGGAGCTTGGCATTAAGTGGGGAAATGTTTTTGGACCGCATCTCCCGGCATTCTTGAGCCACCCAACAGTCTCAGTTTTCCTGGGCAGTCTAGATGAGTCCAGCCTTCTTCCTCGCCCATTGAAATCCCCCGATCCCCAAGTTCCCATTTCTAAAAACACAAGTCTCAAGCCCTCGTAGAAGCTATGAAGCAAAATGGGGCTGCTTTGCTCTCAATTTTTTTTTGCAAGAAACATACGTCTTTTTAGCATTCTTATGAACCTAGCTTAGAAATCAGTATTAGGACGAGTGCCTGATATGTTGGTAAATCAATATTTGGAAAACATTTAGCATCAATTTTAATCCAGACTGTTTTTGGAGGGAGCAAAAGTACATGGGTTGATGATAGCATATTGGCAAGCTTTAGCATCTCGGGTCATGGCTTGTGTTTAGTGTCCAGTGGGTATCTATTCATTATTATTTTTTATCTCCACATAGACACTGGCTGGGTGTCAAAACGAGAGAGCATTATTTTGATTCCATTGCCCTACATTTACCAGTTTTGGGATGCAGCAACAACTGGTAAACTGAGGGGAATGGAACCGAAATAATCGTATTTTTCTGACGCACCACCAGTGTTCTCGGCTTGTCAGTTTAAACTGGCCCTGCATCTTGCTTGGATGAGCAAGCCTGTGCTTTTCAGAACTATCATGAATCACGTGTGAAGAAATACTGGATGGGAAAACAACCCGCTATGTTTGGATTGCTCCAGACTGCCTCAGTAGTAATTGTTGGAAAGCATTGCACGGTTGATGTGAGCACAAGGGCTGCATTCGGAGATATGAAAAATGTAAACAACAATACAGGGGGAAGGACCTCTTGCTGGCAAGGTTGTATATCTTTGCTTTATTGGACCTGCATGAAATTGGTGGAATGACAGTGATCTGTTGCTGATCTGAAGCATAGTCCATGAAGACCAAGGAATGGCAATGAGAGATTTTGTTGGAATGGCAGATGGACAACAGGCTGAAAAAGTACATAGGTTACCTGGTCTTCTCCTTTGGGATGATATCAGAGGGTGGGAATGATACTTTTTTTGCACCACCCTTTTGAGAATACCCATATCAACATCTGGCAGGGGGAATGCGGGATTGTAGTAAAAAAAATAACTTTTCCCAAGCTGTAGATAAGGGGTATTTTGGGGTGCATTGGCAGTAGAGGTTGGTAGCTCCAATGTCAATGATCTAGTGAATATATTCCTGGTTGTAGTCTGAACTTTACTAGAGCCGCTGAGATGGAACCTGACAGGAGCTATCCAGGGTTCTGAACCCTATCTCTTAAATAGGCTCAGGATGTTGGATGACTTCTTTAAAGTTTGTACAAAAACTCAGAGTGCGTTCACTGACCCCACTGACATTGGACACACAAGCCTCCACTAGGGCATTAGTAAATTTTGAAGCCTGAACTACTCCCCCCTAGTAATACTCTAAAGGAAAATCCAAAGAAAGTGGGAAGTTGTGATAATCCATACCAACAAATAAAACCTCATCTTCTCTATCTACTGTGGATATAGCTTCTTATAAAATTAACAAGGTTTAACTACCTATTCAAGAACTAATTACCCCCAATATTTTTTAATGCAGGAATAGTTCACAATGATATATTGTTACTTGAACAATCCGCCCACTCGCCACTACCCAAGGTATGGAGAGGATTATAGCTAAACCCATCATGAGCAAGGAAGACTGAGCAACACATAAAAGGAATTTAGGAAAACTGAGTCAGATCATTGCTCTATCGAGCTCAGTTTTGCCAACTCTGGCTGGCAGCAACGACTCACGAAGGTTTCAGGCAGGATTCTTCCCTAATCCTGTCTGGAGATCTCTGGTTTTCCCTGATGGCCTTTCATCCAAATGCTAAATAGGCCCATTACTGTTTAGCTTCCAAAAAGAGAGAGACAATATTAGGCGTTTTCAGGGTGATATGATGGCAACTGAAAAGGTAGATACCATGATGACCTATCAAACAGCCCTTGTGTTCCAGAAGTAAAAACCCCAGCTTTAGTATCTCACTGGATGTACTGTCTTTCTATTTAAATTACAGTGGTGCCTCGCTAGACAGTTACCCCGCATGACAGTTGTTTTGCTAGACATTGGCTTTTTACGATCGCTATAGCGATTCGCAAAACAGTGGTTCCTAGGGGGGAATTTCACTGGACAATGTTTGGTCCCTGCTTTGCAAACCGATTTTCACTAGACGATGATTTTAACAGCTCCCTCCGGGCTCGCAAACAGGTGTTTTCGGGACCTAAGCTTCGCAAGACAGTGATTTAAACAGCAGTTCGCAAAGCGGCTTTCCTATGGCTGATCTTTGCTAGACAATGACTATTCTTCCCCATTGGAACACATTAAACAGGTTTCAATGCATTCCAGTGGGGAAATGCTTTTTGTTAGACAATGATTTCGCTAAACAGCGATTTCAGTAGAATGGATTATCATCATCTAGTGAGGCACCACTATAAGTGATTAGTTTATTGTGCTTTTGACTTTTTTTTAAAAAATCATTGTGAGTTGCCTTGAGTCCCTCTGCGGAAGAAAGGCTGCAAAGAAATGATATAGATAAAATGAAATGAAATATTAGCATATTAGTACAAATCAATAGCAAACTATGGCCATGTATTGTCTTCTGTAGTAATTAAGGCCACCTTCTCAGCTCTGCTGCTGGTAGCATGGGCACAGCGACACCTCTGCTTAAAGGATATACCTTTTACAAAGCAGATATATCAAATCCTTCTGCTTGAATGGTCCAAGCAAAAGTTTGAGCCTTCTGTAAGTTTGTTTTTAATGATATGCAGAAGGAGAAGCAAAGGAATCGGGTGAAAAGTTCTGCTCTATTGATTTCTAAGCATCGTAGTGAGAGATGGAAGGGTAATCTGGTGTGCCGGGCAGCCACCAAAAATTACTCTGTTGGATGTTAACTTTCCAAGTGACCCTGGAAAGGAGAGAACTCTTAATTGGATTGTGTCGTACTGCCAGCGCACGGATATCTCTGGAATAATGAAGCATCTCTCTATTCCCAGAAAGGTTTCCTCTGGGGAATTGAAGCCTCTTGAATCTTCTGGGCAGGAATGATTGTGTTGCCTTAATAATAGATTAAAAAGAGTTTCACAGATTCCTTTTTTAAATGGCTGTGTGCTCTGCTATGATGATGAATCATCGGTGCTGGCTCTTGAATCAGTGTTTCACACACTCCTGATAGGCAAAAGCCAAAGATATACAAAAGAGATGGATGGAAAAACTCCCCCTTCTCCTGCTCCTGAGAAACAATTGTGGGCAAATGTCTTTCCTAACCCTTTCCTCTCTCACGTTCTCTTCCTCCCCAATATACTTATCATCTTACAAGATAAAAGATGCAGTCATAAGGGATGCTGTTTCTCCCCTCCCTCCCCCCGCTCACTGCTCTTTTGCTCCTTATCACAACTTTTCATGCTACTATGAGGGCATTCTGAATGGGTGGAGAGAAGCCAAGGCAGTGATTTTTGTAGGAGTGCATTAGAGCCTTGTGGCATAGTGGTTAAACTGCAGTACTGCAGCCAAGCCTCTGCTTGCAACCCGGGTTCAGTCCTAGGTAGCCAGCTCAAGGTACACTCGGCCTTCCATCCGTCCAAGGTCAATAAACTGAGTACCCAGCTTGCTGGGCGGTGGGACAATGTATAGCCTGTGGAATTAAAATTGTAAACCTCCCAGAGAGTGCTTTAAATGCTATGGAGTGGTATATAAGACGAAAAACTTAGCTTTTTAAAAAATTCTTGGTTGGGTAGCAATGGGAGGGGATATATGGCCCAGCCTCCCATGGAAACATAAGAATTCCAATGTTATCAGTTGATATTTACTTTCAAAGTCATGAGAATGAGACTGTTTTGTTAGTTTTTCCAATTCTTTATTTTCAACACCGCCATCCCTTGGACTTTCAATGTCAATGATCCGGACAATTCTTTGTTCTGTTCCTACTATGTCTGAATGTGTTATGTTCAAAGTGTCTATCCCTTTGGATCTGGAAATTCCACAAGATCTTCATGTTGCCATTTTCTGACACCTTTGCTACCTGATGTTCCCATGGGTTTTTGGAGGCTAGCAAGTTATATATATATATATATATTTGTGATTGCTATTGCCATGGCCATTGCTATTACAGTGGTGCCTCGCAAGACGAAAGCAATTTGTTCCGTGAGTCCTTTCGTACCGCGAAAACAATTGTCTTTCGAAGCACGGTTTCTCATAGGAATGCATTGAAATTGCCTTAAATGCATTCCTATGAGATGCCTCGCAAGACAAATGCCATTTTTCGTCTTGCGAAAATGACTGTAAGACCAAAAAAAAATCGTCTTGCGAAGCACGGCCATAAGAAAAGCTTTCTTGCGAGTCAGGGAAAAATCGCAAGATGCTTTCGTCTTGTGAGGTGTTTTTTTTTTTGTGGCGCGAGGTGTTCGTCTTGCGAGGTACCACTGTATAAAAGAACCACGGTAAGGTAGTGAGCAACCCTTTGTCAGTGTGATTGTGAGCCAGAAATCTTCAGTTGCCAGTCACTTTCTAGGCCTTTCCCCATCATTTATCTTCTTTAAACATTCCTTGTTGATTGCAGATTAATCCTTTGGTTATTTAAGAACTTAAGTGTTAATTGTTATGTAAGAAGATAAACTTGGGGGATTGTCTACGATCAGAGAGACCCTGGTGAAGGCAGGCAACCATTTCTTACTGTGTTGGTCTGTTCTCTTCCCTTATATGTGTTACCTACCTTTCTGGCCTGTTTGATCCCAGTTGTTGTTCCCACATCAAACATTGCTTTTCGAACCAGTAAATTATTATAGCAGTTTGGCTTTCCTTGGTGCAAAATGTATTCAGCTCCAAGCATCCTATGTCATTCTTTCTCCCCTAAGAAGCGTTAAAGCCATGACTGACAGAAGAATTAACTAGAGGCCTAAGTATGTGGTTGGGTGGCTTTTTGATTAATGGGTGTTGCCACTTTTGAAAAGGAGATTAAGTACAAGAGGAGTGTGATATAGTTTCCTTCAAGGCTTCATGTTCTTCTTTACTGAGCAACAAAGTTCTTGGCAGTCAAGGGGCTGGAGGGGGAAAAAAGAGGAGAGAAATCAAAACCCATGGCTTACTCTGTGTGCCTGACAGGCTAATCCCTCAAAAGCATGTTCTCCAGCCAGGCTTCTCATGTGTACTCGGAAGAAAAGCAAGCCAGAATTGTACCTTGAATGCCTTTTTGTTGAACCCTTATGGAGGATCTGTACGAAACTGGTATCTTGTCTGTGGCACAGAGAGTTCCTCTTATACCAGACAATGCTTCTCTTATACCAGTTTGAAAGGGAGATTTTCCAGTGAACTCCTGGTCTTCTCTGTTCCTCATAAAATGCAGGATTTCTTTTTCTTTGTTGCTTGAATTGTGTCTCATTTCCTAGTGGGGGACAATGTATTATCGTTGCTGGGTTTGTCTCCTGAACGCGACTCATTACATCCCCAGTAACGTGGGCTGTGGTGGTATCCCCTTGTAGTCTCTGCACCTCCCCACACCTCCCATAATTCCTTAACAAAGGGTACACATTTCCAGAGGCAAGGTGGGCTCTGAATAATGTCCTCTGGTTTACAAAGACTTGATAACCGTTGCCAGGTGAAGTTGTCAACATCAGGATACACGCCTGTGGAGGAGAGGCAGGATTGTACGAGCCACTGATCTCCCAAACTCTGCACACACAGCCAAAGGTTCAGAAAGGACCTTTCCACTCCTTCTGGTGAACACACAGCAGTCAGATGGTGGGGCCAGTTGCACTTAGGATATGCACAAGAAGAGCTGAGAAGGCCTAGAAAAAAAGACAGGTTTCATTACTTACAGTTGAAAAGATTAAACAGCAAATTGACAAGCATGTCTGCTTTCAGCAGCAACCGTCAATAGAGTCTAGAGGGGGGAAAAATCTGAGCAGAGAGACAGGGCACTCTATGAATTCAGAGGCAGGAAAGAAAAAAATGGTTCGTGCTGGATAGATAGACAGTCACCCCAGCCCAGAAAGGACCCACCCAGCCAAACCTACTAAAGGTAGCATGCAAGATTGCACAAACTCCAACAAGATTGACCATCCCTGCACCAAAATGTATAAACCAAGGAGGAAAAACCTCAGAATACTTATGATCCTTTTGTTGTTGTTGTTCCATGAAGCTGACACATTTCATCTCGGTGTTACATTTAGGGCCTTCCCTGGGGGCTACTGTGTATTATTAAAACATATTTTGATATGTAACTAGAAATACTGAATGTAATTAAAGCGAAATTAAACTATACAACACATTGCTTTTTTTAAAAAAACTGGAAAATATTTCATAAACAAATTCATAATAATAATAATAAAACATAATACTTGCAATCCAACCAAACACAAATCCAGAAGGATCAGCAAGAGTTGATGGCAATTTTTTGAAAGCAAAAAGATTTCAATTTTTTTAAGTAACAGGTTATATAATTTTAATTGTATTTTAACAAAGTTCGGTATGTTTAGCTACATATTAAAATGTGTTTTATTGCAGCCCTGGAGGAAAGATTTAAACATAATACAGAGCCGAAATGTGTTGGGCTTTACTGAAAAAATAAAAAGAAAGAAAACCACTGGCATTTGGAGAGTTCTCCTGCTCGGTTCGTAGTTATTAAGAAAGCAGCTAAATAAATATCCCAGAGTTCTGAGGCTGCCATTAAAACAGAATTCCAAGTTTCTTTAGGAGTTCAATCATGTTTTCAAATAATTATACTTCAATTCCCTTGAAGGAAGCCTCCTGTGATTGATCATCTCCAACATTCTTAATGATCTCTGGAATGAGATATCCTGCACCCAGACTGTCGGACTGTAGAGGCACATAACCCAGTACAGTGGTGCCTCGTTTGATGAGGATAATTTGTTCCGTTCAAATCGCTGTTAAGCAAAATCCTCGTCAAGCAAAATGAAAAAGCCCATTGAAATGCATTAAAAACTGGTTCAATGCGTTCCAATGGGCGAAATACCTCAGCGTCCAGCTAAGATCCTCCAGAGGGTGGCCATTTTCTGGTGCCTGTAATGCGAGGAATCTATCCTAAAGCACAGCAGGGAGCCATTTTGCACAGTGGGCAGCCATTTTGAACCCCGACAATCAGCTGTTTTTGATCGTCGTTAAGCGAAAAATCAGTTCCCGAAGCAGGGAACCAATCAACGTTAAGAGACAAAAGCCCATTCAGTCATTGTTTAGCTATCGCAATAGCAATCGCAAAAAATAATCATCAAGCAATTTCCTCGTCTAATGAAGTAATCATCAAGCGAGGCACCACTGTATCTTGAATTAAGTTTCGAGTCCTGTCTGTGTCAAGGAGGCGCAAGGGGGGGAATCGAACCCCCAACCTCTGGCTGCACCACTGAGCTGTCCAGCCGTTTGTGTGGAAGACAGATCCTGTTGCTACTCTGGGATCAGTTTGTGCTAAAATTAAAGCCCTCTGAGGTTTGCATCATGCTTGGACTCGACAAAGCAAAATGGTTTCATTCGTTTTTCTTGAATTTCTGCCACCCAAAAGTAGCACTGCCATGGCATCCCATTTATTTCCAAGTGGGAAAAGTCTTTTTGAATCAAAACAATGCAAACACCCAAGAGATGCTTAAATGTTTGAGGCGGATCAATGGTTCAAGGATGGATTGGCATGCAAGCCCAGCCTTGTTTACTCTATGTCTGGAATCTGCGAGGAGTTTATCCAGCCTCTGTTATAACCGATTGCTTTTTTGTTGCTGTCATCTGGCATTTCGATCTTCATCCAGAATTACATTCTACTGATTTGTGCCTCTTGATTTAGCATCCTGCCCTTAGTTCTCTGAGTTTTTTTTTTCCACCTGCTCCAGGCGAATGATTTGTACAATGGTGCTTTAGCGCAAATGGAATAAATAGCAAGAAAGATGCCGGAGACAGCATCTAAAATATCTGGGGTTTTCTCATCGTTAAGGAAATGAGGTGGAATTAAACACACGGGACAATTTCTTCTTGTTTCTTCCTCATTCTTGGAAATGAACCCAGTCCAAAATGGAATTCCTTCTCGTCATCAGTCATTCATACATACAGCTATGTATGTGTGCCCAGAACGTTACAGAATTTTATAGAATCACATGCCAGTATCTAACTGATGTTTTATTGTGGAGAAAGTAAAATCACGTAAGTTGTGGTGATTAATTGCAGCTAATTAACAAGGTGGCAGTTGCATGTCTGATGGCACAACTGGTTGTGTGCCGGCTATATGAGCAGACACACAATGAACACCTTTATATTTAGCCGCAGTTCACTATTGAAATGTATGCAATTTCACTTCCTCTGGAATAAAATCCTACAAGGATTCTGGCCACTGAGTTTGAGAGTCTTCTATTGCCACCTATGGGGGATTACTGAAGGACACAATACCCTTGGTTTTAAGTCCTTTTGTGTGGTCTGCAACCCAGCCTCCCTTCTGAAGAAAATCTAGGTTCCATAGTGTCGTCAATGCTGCTATTGTAGAATTGGCAGGCCAAGGGAAATGAGAAATTGCAGTTCCCATAATCCCCACGGCCATTGACCAGCAGGCTGAGTGAGAATGAGGAAGTAGGTAGACTGACACATATGGAGGTCATATGGTTGCAGAAGGTAAGAAATCTTTTAACCGTGGTCCTCGCTGATTAAGACGAAAACTTGCCTTGCGGCTGAAACCTTGTTGTGCTGCTGTGCAAAAGGAGGCAAATTGTCTCAAGTTAAGACATTTCCATAAATGTTAGCTATCATCACACACAGTCACACAATATATTGAACTGTCCCAAAACATTGAAATGGCTGAGATTTTATACTAATACTAATAATTAATAATAATACTATTAATACTATTAATACTAACAACAACAACAACAACAACAACAACAACAACAACAACAACAACAACAACAACAACAACAACAACAACAACAACAACAACAACAACAACAGGCCCGTTAGTGCTTTTGCCTATCTCCTGGTATAATTAATGTGTCCTCACTTGCAGTCTGATAACCTATTATACATTGATAAATCACTTTTTTTGTGAGTGCATTATGCAGTTGTCAAAATGAAGCAGACCTAGAAGCTGGAGAAAAGTGGTTGGCAGGAGAGTAGCCAATTATTAGGACCCTACCGCTGCTGGCTCACTCACCCAAGCTCAGCGTGGGGTTTCCTTCAAGGTTACACAGCTGCCTCAAATTTCCGTTGCTGAAATGCCCTCATGTCAAAATCCCAGATGTTTGTTGAAATTTCAGCAGGGTTTTCAGTTTTCCAGCGGGCTTGGATAAAAGTCTTGTCAGGACAAACAAAAAAAAAGGTGCTCGCTTTGTTGATTTGGACAGCAGCCGGACAGAAAACAATATTCGAAATGGATCACTAATGCAGAACCATTTAGTCAGAATATGTACATGGAAGTTGGTAAATACTGGCAAAGTACCTACGTAGATGATACTATATTAATAGTTGATCTTGTGCTTTGATGGCATGGGGATTGAAGTTCTGATTTCCCACTGTGACTCCTTGGACTGGACTGGATGATCCATAGGGTCCCTTCCAGATCTGCAGTTCGGAGCTGCTGCTGCTGATAGTTAATGCTCACTCGTGTAGTGGTGGGTTCAGTTCTTTTCATTTCTGATCCTTTTGCAAACATTTGAAAGCACTAGAAGCTTTAAAGAGTTAAATCAAGCCATTGCAATATGTTTGTTCACATCCACAGCAGAATTGTCTTCGGGTGCCTTTGCCTCAAAGAAAATTCCAAGTGTTGTGTGTGTTGCTTGCAAAAACATCATGCGGTGGAGCATGGAAGAGGTTTGTGGAATTATGTGGGGTGGGCAGAGAAACCACAAAATGTGGTCTGAACCCAGTTCATCCATCTGGAAATTCAATCTGCTTTGGATCAAGCTAATTTGGAGGCTTCTAGTTTGGCGGTCCTCTGAATCTCAATTGAGAAATCCCAATTATTGTGCTTCTCATTGGCAGGAAATCCGGAGGTGATGATTTTTCCCCCCTCTTCATATTTTCCAGAAGTGGTTGAAATTAGCAGGCATGAAAGCCCATTAGGAGCAGGGTGGAGAAACCTGCCAAATTACACAGAGACATTAATCACAGTGGTTTATTTGCTTATTTGTTTGTTTGTTAAATAGTTTGTATGCAACTTGCTCTAAATTTGAGTTTCTTTCACGAAGGAATTACTGATCACTTCCTTAAAGAATTGGATGAGATTTATAGGAACAACTGCCCCTTTGGAGGGAATCAGGCTTGTCCTCTTTCAGAAAAAATAGATCTAGGGAGTTTTGTGGAAGTACAATCTATAAAGTTTAGACATTTCCAAATAAATAAATAAATAAATAAATAAAATAAAAAGGAGAGGGAAAGAATGTTTATCCCCTTGACTTTTCGTGAAGCTATAGTTAGGAAACATTCCGAATTAAGGTGCCCTTCGTTAAGAACCCTGACTCGTTTTAGAAAAATAGGTACAGAGCTTTGGATATTCAAATTAAGAAAGTGGGAATAGATTAGTGCTCTGTTACCTACCTCAAAGCGTCTGCCCTGCGCAGTGTGCATGTAAAGGGCATATTATGTCCCAAGGCAAGAAATCTTCAGCATTTCATGGGAAACAGCTGCAAGGGAAGTTAACAAAAAACAATTAAAATTTACAGGCCATCAAATCAATTCTGACTGATGGGGACCCTTTCTTTTCTGGGTACAGAAGTAGTTTACCATTTCCTTCTTCTAGGGGCGTTTGGGGACTGTGCAGCTTGCCCAAGGCTACACAGGCTGGCTCTTTCTCCAGTGGGGGGTCAAACTCCTGACACCAGGCTCCACAGCCAACTCACTGAGCTATTCAGTCAGCTGAGGGGAGTTACTGCGAATGAAAAACAGGTCAAGACTGTTTCTGTTTTCTATTTAGTTGGCAGCAAAGTTGCAGAAAGTGTAGCAGAGAAAGAGGTGGTCACCGGATGTGGTGTGCATGATGACAGAGGCAGATGGATTTGCGCACCAAGCGTTTGTAAGCAAATGTCCAGTGTTTTCTAAGTTTCCTCTAGGGAGGTCTGTTTTCATCCCACATACTCTGAAGATGCAGACAGAAAGGTCTGCAACCTTTCCCCGGCTGCCATGACCTCATTTGCAAGATGTCATTCATATTCCCAGGGACTAAAGGGACATTGATTTAGAGTCAAGAGGCCGCTGTACAAGTTCCATAGAAATAAGACAGATTTTGCATCAAAGGCAGGTGATTTTAAAAAAAAAAAAGCTGTTCAAAAGACCGTCCTGAAATAGGCAAATTCTGGTCCTAGATGGGCATTTACTTCTCAAAAGCTGTTAAGGATTCCCCATGGAATTCTTCTGAAAAAGAAGATGGTTTGTCTCTTAAACGTCTGTGGTTTCACCCTGGATTTGGCAATTTTAATGTCGCTTTCTACCTAGCGATGAGAGAGCTTGACTTGGTTTGATTAGAATTGGACTTCGAAATGGACCAGAAATGGAAAAACAGCTCAGTTATTGATCAGTCCTCCCATTGAGAGAACCTGGAGCATAATAAGGCTCAAGACATCTCTGTCTAAACCTGCATTCTCCCGTATGCTGTCTCCCCATGATATCTTCCCACTTTACTGGCAGGCAGATGTGGGAACTCCTAGAGTTTTTATGTTTCTACAGCCTCACATGCTGCCTGCAGATTGTTTGACTGGGCGGGATTTCTCTGGGTTGGGGTGACTGTCAATCTATCCAGCACTATCCAATCATTCCTTCCCACCTATGGATTTGAAGAAAGACCTGACTCTCTGCTCTGTGTTCTTTTCCCCTCCGTTTCCTCTATTGAAGCCAGTAGTTCGCTTGCTCTTGACCTGTCCACCACTGTAGGTAATAAAATGTTTCTATTCTTTCTACTGCACAGTATCAGAGTGAGTTATTGAGACTTTAAATGTCAGTTAATGAGAAAGTAGTGGAGTATTTGGGGAACTTGTAGCTATTCTCCTGTGTGGATCTTTGTGCTTCTATTGCATAACAAAAAAAAAAGTAATATGACCAGAAATTCCAAACTCTGCAGTGGTAACTGGGAATAGTCACTACGTTCCTTCTCATATAGTTTTAAAAATGCTGCTATAGTAGAATTGCAGGCACAAGGACCATGGGAAATGCACTTTTCCAAAGGCACCCAAGTCCTTAGTACTGTCAAATAAATGTGCCAGGGCTCTGCATGTTTGGGGTGTTATAAGAATTAGGATTCCTTGGGTCCATTTTAGGGATGCTGAGATGCCATTGAACAAAAGAGAGATTTAGTTCTGGTTCAGCGTATATACTCAGCTGTTAGGCTGCAATCCTATGTGTAACTGAAAGGAAGTCCATATAAGTCAGTGGGTTCAGTTTTGAATATAGAAAGATCACATTAGAGTTAAAGGGTTTGGGATTTACTACACCGTGTGCTAGAAACTTGAGATAAGGCCATTTTCCAACTGTAATTTATGTTCCACTCTGTAGTACTGGAATACAAATGTACCTGTACTATGTTATACAGAAATGAGAAACCAGACAAGCTGCCACTGGGGGGAAAAATGATTGGCCGGCTGCTACAGGAATACCACACAAAACCAAAAAGAAAAATGCAAAGGGAGGCACCATTTGATCAATTCACAAAGCCCCCCTCATTTAATTTTTTATGGAGCTAAATACGTTGCCTGCCTCTTTCTCTTGGGCAAGAGATGTGGTTACCTGGTACAGTGGACCCTCTACTTAAGGAATTAATCCGTATTGGAATGCTGGCTGCAAGTCGAAAAGTCTGTAAGTCGAATCTCCATTGACCTACAATGCACTGAAAACCGATTAATCCCATAACCAGTGGTTTTTATTCTATTTTTATTCCATTTTGGTTTTTTTCTGGTCTGTAAGTCGATTCTCTGGCTGCAAGTTGAATCTAAATTTTGCAGCCAGAGAAGTCTGTAACTCGAAAAGTCTGTAAGTCAAGCTGTCTGTAAGTCGAGGGTCCACTGTATAATAGGTAGAATCGATACCGGGAGGTTCCTATGAGCCTCTCTGCAGCATAGGAAAGAAATAGCTGCATGATCTGCTTTCAAGAGCAATGGCCCCCTTACTTCTGGTGACCATTTATATTCTTTTGTACTCTTTGCTTTTTCTTCCTTGCCCCACACTTTTACACCATATCAGCCGGAAGAGGCATTGTGCAGACTTTGTATGTTTGTAAGTTTTTAGCGATCTAATGAAGGAATCAGGCTGGCTGGGTAGCTGAGTGAGTTAGTATCTGGCTGCGGAGCAAGAGGTTGAGAGTTCGATTCCGCACAGTGCCTCCGGAGAAGAGCCAGCCTATGCAGCCTTGGGCAAGCTGCACCATCCCAGGGCGCCCCTAGAGGAAGGGAAGGGGAATGCACTTCTAAATGCTCCTTACCTAGAAAAAACTGAAAAGGGTTGCCAGACGTTCAGACTGATTTGATGGCACACAATTATTATTAATAAAGGAATCCCTCAAGACAGACCTTTCTATGGTCTGTAGCAACTCAATAAAGTATTTATCTCTTACAACTCAGTTACAACCCCCACCCCCGGGCTCTTCAACGTTTGATCCTAGTTACACCAAATTTGGGTTCTACAGTAGTGCAACAAATATTTTAGATGCAAATAGTTTCAGGCAAAATCATAGGGAAACCTAATTAAAAAGATCTCAAGAAGACGTGTTCATAACGTTTTCTGTTTCAGAAGCTACAGCCAGTCACATCACCTAGCAATGGGTTAGATACACCACTCGGGACTGACCTGGCCTGCAAATCCCATCATCCGTAGCCAATATGTTCATGCTGGCTGGGATAATAGGAGTTGTAGTCTAACTCAGCTGGAGGGTGGTGGGTTGAAGACCGCTTGGACCCCTGATGTTTGGTGTCATTTGAGTAGTGATGGAAAGAGAGCGAAGATTGCCAGACAGATTGCTACAACGAAATTTTAGGATTGCAGCCACTTTCTGTATTCCTTGCAGATCTCATTTGTTTGCCGTCTTGCATCATTCTGTCTGTGATGGACAGAGCAACGGATTCCATCTGTGCCTGACACACAGTCCATCAGCATTCATCCACATATCACTATAGCGCCGTACGCTACATCATCCCAGTCTTTGGTGTTGCTGGTGCCTATTGATAGATCACTCTGTCTGAAGAAACACAGACGCATCTTCAAGCTACAGTGGTTTTCTACTTCCAATTTGCTTTCTCTGTCTACAGCGTATCTATAGGAAAAAAAAAGCTCTGCTTGGCTGATAGTAATAGCAAGAGTCTGGAAAGACTAAATTTGTGAGCTACACATTGCAAAACCTCCCAACCTGTCTTTGAACTTGCCCAAAAAAATTTAACTCTTCCAAACTTTGTTTATAAGATGCTGGCAAGCATTTCATAGCTCAAACCAGAAATCTAGTGAGGCATCATGAACTGGTGCTTCTGTGCACAAAGTGGAATAACTTCAGTGGTTGGCAGGCGAAGTGAACCAGTTTGACAGGTCAGCTCTTGTATACATAGTGAGGAGCCTTATTTCTGCATTTGGCTGTTCCCTACTGATAAATTCCATATGAAAAAGCATTTTTAAAGGGAAATATTCACAAAATGGCTGAAATTCTTTTGTTTAATCTGCAACTAGAGCCCCCTTCACCTAGGCTGAATCAGTGGGGATTTGGTGAATCAATTCCTCCATTAATTCCATTGATTCAATGGGCCTACTCTAGCTTTGACTTACTACACAAAGCAACAGGACTTCAAACAATGCATATTTTGTAAAAAAAAAAAGTTTCAAAATACTGCAAATGTATGTCTTCTGATATGAGTGCCTTTTCTCTTTTTTTTTAAAAAAAAATGCAGATTGATATAGACATGGAACCAACTAAATCTAGGAATGAAAACTTTGCTCTTTTTTTGAGTAAACGGCCAGAATCCTCTAGCCGCTGCTGGCGGAATATCTCTAATAGTGACAGATACTTTAAAAAAAGTTTGGAACACTCATAAAACTGACACAGACCCAAAATAAACTAATCTGACAATGGTGACTTAGAATTCTCTCTTAGAGATCCCTAGAAGCTCTCTCATGCAAGGACATCTTTGACACAATTCCCGGGGGAAACCAGATGACATGCCAACTCGAGGCCACATGTGGAAGACTGATTTGGAACGAAAGAAGTCTCAAGAGTAAACAGCATCCTAAATGCCTAGTTTCTTCTACCTTTTCCATATTCCCTCTCCCCTTCACCAAGGCTGATTTACTCCCTTTTAACCACTTGCTCCCATGACTTATTATTTTACATGTCTGCTGTAAGGAAATACACAGGGCCTCAGTTGTCACAACAAGAACTTGGAAAAGTTCCGTTTTTGGATAACATTTCCCAGAATGGCCCAACCTACTGTAGAGCAGAAGAAGTCATTTCCCTAACCTATGGAACAAGCTAGAATTTAAGGTAACAAGAGTCCTTCAAGTACAGACATAGGAAAGCTGTTTTATCCCAAGCCAATTTTTACTCATGAACAACTGTAGCAGGCAGAGGGTGGAAAAGTTACCGTATTTTTCGCACCATAAGACACACTTTTTCCCCACAAAACAGGGGGGTGGAAAGTCTGTGCGCCTTATGGAGCGAAGAAAACAGATTATATTTTCCTGTTTTCTTCTCCTAAAAAATTGGTGCGTCTTATGGAAAGGTGCGTCTTATGGAGCGAAAAATATGGTACTTTTTTGGGTTGCAACTCTCCAAATTCCCCAACCAATGTTCTGGACGTTGTGTTCAATATCACAGTTAGTAGACTACTATATCACACGGTACACCTGATCCTGTCTGATCTGGAATGTTCTGCAGGGTCAGGCGTGGCTAATACTTGGATGAGATTCCACCGGGAAATACCAGGGTGCCAAAGCAGAGCTAGAAAGGATTCCTTTCTTGAAACCCTGGAAAGCTGCTGCCAGTCAGAGTGAACAATAATGGAGTAGATCTATGGTTCCCCGCCTTGGGTCCCCAGATATTCTGTGACTATGTCACGGATTTGGCGACAGTAGAAACACGCAGAGTTATTGAAGACACTTACAAGTTCTTCTTTGTTGCAAGATGGTTGTATTTACAAGTATTTACAGATATTTACAGGCAGGCATCTCAACAGCATGGCAGGAACTCTTTATACAATCGGGCATAATGCATGGCAGCAAGTGGTAGAGGAGGAAGAGAAAGACACAAAGACACAGTCCACTTATATACATGTACATGGCATTTTTTGTCCAATCAGAAGATGACTTCATCCTTTGCACCTGGTCTTCTTCTGGTTTCAAGACATTGCATCATCTCCAGAGTGATTCAGCATTCTCACATCTGTGCACAATGGCAGCTCGTTAATGAAACACTTATACATGTTCAGGCCTACAAAATTTCTATATTCTGACAGACTACAACTCCCAGAAGCCTTTGCCAGCACAGCTAGTGGTGAAGGCTTCTAGGAATTCTAGTCAAATAGCACTTGGGGACCCAATGCGGGGAATGCCTGGAATAGATGCCCGGAGTCAGTAGAATGCAGCTTTATGGTGCTAAACAGTAGGAGATATTATGACCGCTTGAAGGTCATTCAAAGCCAAATAACTGAAGTGGGAGCAAGAGAATTAAAGATCAATCATGGGAAGGCTCTAGAGATCAAAATCGTTCTTGTTTGTCTTCCAGAGTTGAAGCCCTTCAATTTCCCCACATTTTATGTTTTCGGATTTATAAAAGCATACGGTCGGCTTAGGTGTGTTTAAGTAGAATTCTTATATCTTCGGTTCCCTTTTTCTCTTGCATCTTTTCCTTCTGTCCATGCTAAATATTTACTTTTTTCATTTTCTTTGCTGCATTTCAGTTTGTTTTCTTACACTTTGTTGACCTTTTCTTTGTATTTTTATTCTCTCTTGGCTCAGAACTTCCAAATTCGTTATGTGTGTTGATAGAACCAGTTGGGCTCTAAATAAGGATTTTATTTTTATTTTTTTTAAAGCCCTCCAAACTTCATTTTCAGAGTTCTGGCACAGATCCATCTGGCAAGTGGAAGGAATTAGAACTTCTGCTCAAGAGGGGAGAGAACAGCAGCTCTGACTGATTTAGGAATCAGATGGAAGTTATAAAAGTGTATGGCGTGTGCATGCATGCACTTGTGGTGATATTTCCACAGGGAAATAAAATCATATATTTAGCTCTTAGTCTTAGGGCTGGTCTGCCGTGAGGTAGAGAAAGGCAGCTGGCTCAGGGAGCAGATCCTGAGTGCCATAGATGGACAATTG
Source organism: Pogona vitticeps (assembly GCF_051106095.1). Lineage (NCBI taxonomy): Eukaryota > Metazoa > Chordata > Lepidosauria > Squamata > Agamidae > Pogona > Pogona vitticeps. Next base: position 20,004,867 of record NC_135793.1, on the reverse strand, counting down.
CTTTGTTTTGATTGCATTTTTTTAATTTATGGGGATGAGGAGGGGTCATTGCAGGACTTTCTTGCTAATGACTTTACCTCCTCCCCACCATCATTGTCTAGAGTCAGTGTGGTCTAGCATTTTAGCTCCCAACCTTGGGTAACCCAAGTGTTCTTAGATTAAAATTTCCAAAAGCCTTCCCCACTAACTCCCCAGAGATCTTTGGGTAGTGTGGGTGGCATATAAATTAAATTAAATTAAATAAATAAAAAATAACTGTGTTGGCCAGATTTCTGGGATTTGCAGTCTAAGAAGATCTGGGGACTCAAGACTTGGAACCACTGTTCTGGTGGCTAGAATGTTGGACTAGGATTCAGGAGAACTGGGTTCAAATCCTGACTCAACCATAGAAACTCACTAGGGGGTTGGCAATGGGAAAACCACTCATTCATTGAACATCTCACATACCTTGAAAACGGCATGAGAGTAACCATTAGATTTGATGACACGTAACATCTTACAGGGACATGGTGGCGCTGCGGGTTCAACTGCAGAAGCCTCTGTGTTGTAAGGTCTGTAGATCTTCAGCTGTAAGATCGAGTCCCCGTGACGGAGTGAGCGCCCGTCGCTTGTCCCAGCTCCCGCCAACCTAGCGGTTCAAAAGCATGCAAATGCGAGTAGATAAATAGGGACCACCTTGGTGGGAAGGTCACAGCGTTCCGTGTCTAAGTCGCACTGGCCACGTGACCACGGAAGATTGTCTTCGGACAAAATGCTGGCTCTGTGGCTTGGAAACAGGGATGAGCACCGCCCCCCAGTTGTGTTTGACCCTAGAGTCGAACACAACTGGACAAAAAATTGTCAAGGGGAACCTTTACCTTTACCTTACCATCTTTTCAGTTGAGGAAGGGCTGCAGAATTAGCAGCCCTTTGACTCATTCCCACATGAGCTGAGACTTTGGCAAAGGGCTTTTAACTTCTTCTCTCCCAGAATGAGCTTCGGGAAGAGGAACCGGAGCTGCTGACGTCCATTGGCCTGTGAGCTGGTTTGCACATCAAATGACATATGAAGGGCTCTTTCTTGCTATTTGCACTGCGCAGGATGGAGTGGGATGACTGGAGAAGTACATCGTTGATGTCTCAGTTTCAGTGGGATTAAAATGCATCATCGGGGGGTGACCCAAGACATTTTCTGCTTGAAGAGGAGAAGCTAATGGTACCACAAGCCATGCTGTGCACTACCAACCAAATTCTAGTCTCTATGCAAGGCAGAAAAGCCGGCTAGCTCCTGCCCCCTTGCAATCAAAATATAACTCTCTGCAACCCATCCATGACAAATGGCTGCCCTTTAATGACTTGAAATCTGCCACCCGAGTCAAATTACTCACCCTCTAGGGCTGTCTCCGTGTGCAATAAACCTGGTTCACTCTCAGCCAGGCGTCACAACGGAGAGGTAGAATACTGAGATGGTGAAATGGATGGCATCATTGCCGGCACGAAATGGGAGGAAAGATTGAATTGTATTTGTTAATGCTGTGGTTGAAACCCCCTGAGAATAGAAAAACCAGCCTAGTAGGATAGGAATTGGGAGAAAAGCTTTGTCCCCATCTGTTTTATATTCTGGATGTTATTTTTAAATATGTTTTGGTGTGGGTTTTTTTTTTCATTTTGGGCGGCTGCCAGAGTGGTGTTTCTCATAGGTAATCGGACGTGATGCAGTGCATTTTGCCATTTCTTTCAGTTACATGGGGAGGACCCATGGGTGCGGGTTGAGATTTGCAAACCATTCAAGGTGAGGTAGGTGGACTTCCAGCTAACCAACGGGCCTCCTAAATTCTGCAACCCTCATTTCTGCAAACTACAACAGATGGAAGCCAACTTACGAATAAACACGTAGTTAGAATCTATAACTGGTAAACATCTCAGAGGGGGGAAAAATAAGGAAATCAGCGGGGGTAGGGAGAGACAAACCAGAATGCAGATTCCCTGCAGCAGAAATAAATCATTTTAGCTGGAATATCTATGCCTATGCAATGATAGCAACCATAACGTTTTAGCGGAAAAGGACCGTAGGTGGCTATAATTTGCATTAGGGGAACCAGCCGAGCAAATCTAAATGTCAATTTACTTAAGATTGACATTGGTTTGATATTTGTTGTGATCAACATTGAAACAAAAGCAAAAGGCAAAAAAAGGGCAGAGATGTCAAAGATACTATGAAGGAGAGAAACTGCCCTGTTATTGTCCCTTCCAAAGCTTGGTGCAACCATCTTAAAGTCGAAAAATCTGCATTGGCAGAGGTTAATGGTTAAAAACATAAAAGTGTGGTATAGATTTGCTATAAGTCATGACTAGAGGTAGCCAGTCATCGCAGATGGTTGGCTGGTCTTCATTGCTCCATTTCCTATGAAGGATTCTGCAAACCACATACACAGAATGTAGGACAGCCTTGTAACCATTTCTTTGTTCTTTCCCTACAATGTCTTAGGTAACGTCTTCGTGGTCAGCCTTTCCGTGGCAGATCTTGTGGTGGCTGTGTACCCATACCCTCTCACCTTGAGTGCCATTTTCCATGATGAATGGACCCTGGGACATGTTCATTGCCAGGTCAGTGGTTTCTTCATGGGCTTGAGCGTGATCGGTTCGATTTTCAACATCACCGCCATCGCCATCAACCGGTACTGTTACATTTGCCACAGCCTCCGCTACGACCGGCTCTTCAACCTGAAGAACACCTACGGGTATCTCTGCCTGACGTGGGTGCTGACCTTGATGGCCATCGTGCCAAATTTTTTTGTGGGCTCCTTGCAATACGACCATCGGATTTATTCCTGCACTTTTGCTCAGACGGTCAGCATGTCGTACACCATCGCCGTCATCGTGATCCATTTCCTCCTGCCGCTCTCCATTGTGACTTTCTGCTACCTTCGGATCTGGATCTTGGTTATTCAGGTCAAGCACCGAGTGAGGCACGACTGCAAGCAGAAAGTCAGAGCGGCCGACGTCCGGAATTTCCTGACCATGTTTGTCGTCTTCGTCCTTTTTGCGGTCTGCTGGGGCCCCTTAAACTTCATTGGCTTGGCGATCTCCATTAATCCTTCCAAAATCGCACCTCAGATACCAGAGTGGCTTTTTGTGGTGAGCTACTTTATGGCTTACTTTAACAGTTGCTTGAACGCTGTGATATATGGCCTCCTCAACCAAAATTTCCGGAAGGAATACAAAAGAATCCTCGTCTCTCTCTGGACTCCACGGTTGCTGTTTGTCGATATCTCCAAAGGTGGGACGGAGGGGATCAAAAGCAAACCATCCCCTGTGGTGACAAATAATAACAACAACCAAGCTGAAATCTACTTGTAAATGGAAGGAAATCTATTTATGCTGCTCCATCTGCACTGTGTCAAATACAGTACCCTATAAAGCTCTTGCTATATATGCTGCTTGAGGACTCCTTATTGTCAAATCTGATTGATGCAAATAATCCCAAGGCCTCCATCTCTTGCACTCTTTGCAAACAGCCCTCTCTGAAATGGGGAGTGTTATTTTGGGGAACTACAGTTCCCAGATTACTGCAGGCCAGCATGACTGCTACGCTGAGCTGTTCTGGGACCTATTTTCATTTCATCAGGCATTCCCATGTCTGCAAAGCCGGTTTATGGAGCTGCAAGGGCTTCTGGCCAAAGAGTATGTACTGTGTGGGGAGGAACCCCTTTTTCAAAGGCAGTCTTGGCCCCAAAATTGCAAGGCAACTATATATCATACTCGGCCATTAACCTAGTTCAATCTTTTCTGCTTAAGACTGGCAGAATTCTTCATGATGTAGGTGACGTTCTGTCCCATCATTTAACTGGTGCTGTGGATCAGAGGTGTGTGGATTGGTGTTTCTGGACTACAGCTTCAGCCCTTCTCCAGGCACCTAGCCTACCTGGAGAATTCTGGGAGTTGTAGTCCAAAAAACCCACAAGTCTTCACACCTCTGCTGGGGACCAGAGGTGGATCCTTTTGGAAGCAAAGCATGTGTTGAACTCTTAAACGATGGTCCTTTCTCTCTGAGTCTAAGCCAATCCCCACTCACCCACCTGCCCACCAATCCAGATTCCCACTGTATCCGAGGCTTTCAGCAGCGCTTGGAAAAATTACTTTTCAAGATGCAAAATCCCATGGTCGGTCAAAACAGTTCGGTCTGCATGCCAAGCGTTGGCCAGGAGTTGTAGTCTTCAAAAAGTAACCTTTTCAAGCACTGAACTGCGCTGGCTTGTCTATTATTGTTGTAGTTATAAATAACTACTTTCTACAGTGTAAGAATGGGATGTGCCTGTTGCACATTATGCCATAACTCTCCAAGATGAGAAATATTCCAGAAAGGGTCCATACTGCTCCAGAATACAGTGGTGCCTCGCTAGACAATGATAATCTGTTCCACTGAAATCGCTGTTTAGCGAAATCATTGTCTACCAAAAAGCATTTCCCCATTGGAATGCACTGAAACCTGTTTAATGCGTTCCAGTGGGGAAGAATTGTCATTGTCTAGCGAAGATCGGCCATAGGAAAGCCGCTTTGCGAACCGCCAATCAGCTGTTTAAATCGCTGTCTTGTGAAGCTTAGGTCCCGAAAATCAGTTTGCGAAGCAGGGACCAAACATTGTCCGGCGAAATTCCCCCATAGGAACCACTGTTTTGCAAATCGCTATAGCAATCCCAAAAAGTCAATGTCTAGCGAAAAAACTGTCATGCGGGGTAACTGTCTAGCGAGGCACCACTATACATAGAGCTATTTGGAGCAATGGAGAGCTTGCTGTTCTTTTCCTTCCTGTTTCATTGGCTGATTTGTCTCACACTTCTTCTTCTTTCCTTCCTTCTGGCATGCCTTTGCTAAAGTATGAAAACTCTGACCCACATTAACAGATAGAATGCTATTTTTGATCACTATCTGTAGGAACCAGTGTTTCCCTACCAATGTCTCCCCGTGGGTTGCCCCACACAACGTCCTTCCACAATGCTTTTGAAAATCAAGAAGAGTTATTCAGATAATTTTTCAAATGTGCCACATGAATCAATGGTTTAATCTGATCAATCTGCAGCCCAGCGATCTATAGGAAGGTACTCCATGGGCTGTACGAAATCTCCCAAAGCTGGAGAGAGCAGTCTACCATCAAAGAAGAAGAACTGACCACATGAGGTGTCTACCTGAGGGAGCAGAAAAGTTCCCTCACTGGTTCCTCTGGAAAGTTGATATTGGCATCAATGGGGCAAATATGGCTTCCAGAATTTTTCTTAGGAGACCAACAAGAGAAGAAACCTTCCTATACATACTTGCTTTGATCTCTTAATTGGTACTGCTCCCTCCAGCTCTCTTGAGGCCATTTCTGTACCTCAAATGAATTGTGGTCCTTAGAAGTGGAGCTTGGAAATGTAACTTTTCTGTAAATTGTACATTTTCCAATTTCTGGGAGTTCTACCTCACAGATGGACACCTAATTTGTGGCTCACCTGGGAGAAAGGTCTCAAATGCAAGGCTCTGAGGCTTGCTAGGCCTAGCTCTGTCCAAGCTTCCTGTTCCTGCCCCAGTGCTAGCTGTCTCTGAACAGGAAGCTAGGCTGAGCTAGGCCGAGCTCAGCCTCAGTTTTCCAATTGAGGCATTTCTCCCAGGTGAGACACAAATTAGGTGTCTGTAGGTTGTCGATCTGTGAAGTAGAACGTCCCAGAATGGAGAATTACGTAGTCCAAAAAAATCCCCAAACCTCATCCCTAACTCTGAGCGCAGAACTTAAATGTAGAGTCTTGCTATTGATGATGCAAGACTCCCGGTAACTTTAAACATGGAGTGGAACCGTCATTGCAACAAGAATTTGGCTGTAGCCAAGACTGATCTGACTTCAGGGGCCCCAGATATGAAACATGGAAAGCAATCTCATGCTGAGACAGAGATGGCTGGTTCCTGTTATCCTGTTCTACCTGCATTAATTGGGAACGATTCCCCTGATTTTAGGTAGGAGTCTTTTCTAACCCTCCATGAAGGGATCAGTGGTTGAACTGAGCACCTTCTATATGTCAAGCATGTGCTCCATTGTTGAGCAACTGTCCTTTATCTCAACTTGAAATTAAGTTTCACACCTCTTGTTTCTGATTAAGTAAAAATGGAGGAAGCCACTTTCTGCCAAGGGAGACCATTGAGTTGCCCATGCGTTCATCAGCATTGGTTTTTCAGAGACTCAGAATCTATCCCATCTCCACCTAATTTAACCTGGGACAAGAAGCACACGCCCTACCAGGTCTACCAAGGGAGCTGTAGAGTGTGATTTGCTTCATTTTAAATGCTGTGATGATGGTTTCTCAAACAAGCGGCTGTCTTTTCAAGCTTCAAGAATTTCTCATCCAGGCTTTTGACTCTTCCCACACCACTCAGTGACAATCCTTCAACACTCAACTGAAAATTTGGGTAGACCTTTTTTTTTTTCTTGTGCAACATTCTTTTCCATAAACTGTTCCAACTGTGTTGACCTCACTTGGACTAGTGAGAAGCAGAATTAGTCTTGTCATCGTTGATGCATGGATGCAATTAATCTGCCAGTGTTTAGAAAGGGATTAATTAATCCCAACCCCGTTTAAGATTACAGTCACTCTTTCTCCTCTCCCCCCTCATCCCTTTGGCCTGGCCAGCTGTGCTTGCTGGAGTATTCTGGGACTTGTTTGTCCAGAAATAACTTTTCCAACTCTGGAATCAACACACACAAGAATCCACAAAATGAACTTTTCAAAGCACCCTAAGAAGGGGACAAAATATTAAGTGTGCACAAAGGATATCCTGCAGTTAAAGAAAAATCTGTACTGACCTCAGGACTGTCTGATCTCTAAGGAGCAATCTGTACCCATCGTTCAGGATTACTTGAGTCCCCTGACTTTTGCACAAGAATCTCATGTCCATCAGAATCTGGGTGTTAAATCAACTTTTAAGGCTCAGGGCAATTGAACTTAATTCATACCCTGGCCTCTAAATTAGAATTGGAACATTGTCTTTTATACTTTGCAATTGCATGCCAAGAAATCGAGAGTTCATTAGCGCCAGTTCTCACATCTGATTGCCCCACTCCTCTTCTGCAGGTAAATAGGTAAGACTGGGCACGAAATATTTGATGTAGATTGGAGTCAATCTCGCCATTCCAGTTATTTATGTTTACTCCTCTTAGTTCTAAGTTCTTTCTGTTTACTGACTAGTCCTTTAAACCTATTTTTATGTAGTAATGGTATTTATAATTGTACAGTGGGGTCTCGACTTACGAACTTAATCCGTATTGGAAGGCAGTTCTCAAGTCGAAAAGTTCTTAAGTCGAATCTGCATTTCCCATAGGAATGCATTGAAAACCATTTAATCCATATCTGCTCTTTTCGTCCATAGAAACTAATGGGGAGCTGCTATTCTGCCTTCTGCCACTAGAGGGGGATATTTTTTTCCTTTTAACCTAAGATGACTTAGCTTTTAAAAAAAGGGAAAAAAAGAGTTCGTAACTCGAATCTAAGTTCGTAAGTCGAGTCCATATATCCCTATGAGAGTGGTTCGTAAGTCGAAATGTTTGTATGTTGAGCCGTTCGTAAGTCGAGACCCCACTGTATTTGTTTCTGTTTTGATGTTCCTGTTGCTAGCCTCCTAGTGTGCCAATTTTTTTTATTTTTATTTTTTTTGGTTGGGAAAGAAGGATATGCCTTTAATGAATAAACGGTAATTTGCAGAGCTTCGAAGAGTTCCATTTTTGGACTACAAAGCCTACATTCCACCAGCTAATGCAGCCAATGGTAGGCTGGTGGACGCTGGGAGCTGTAGTTTTAAAAAAGAACTTACCCAGACTCCAGTAATAAATAGAATGCATGACAAGATGAAGAAAATAATCTGGGCCAACGTGTGGGAACTGGCTTATCAATTCCCCTAAGTATTGAAGTCACTCGCAGTTTTTTTTTAATTGACATTGCAAGTGAGGAAAAAAATCTTGTAATGTGAAGAAAGCTCTTATTATAGAGTTGTTGTTTTTTTAACAAATGCTGATGACTGTTACTCAAAGCATTTTTATAGGAAAAGAAACAAATAAATTATATTGAAGTCTGTATTGTATGTTGTGTCCACAGGAATACAGATCCCTGCCTTTAAAGCAGCTCTGATAATAAAGAGAGGTTTGTTCTTTTTGCTTAATGCATGTCGTCGGATTGTCTTTCTCTTGCTCCATTAAAGAAGGTCCCTAATGAGCCAGTAAACAGAAGTGGCTATGATCCCTTTGCTCACACCATTGTCTAAGGGAAGTCAAGTAAATATTTCTCCCCTTCCGTGGGGCTGGGCTATTCTTCACAAGAACAGGAAAGCATTGATTGAGAAGGTGGTGATCCTGTCAAGGATGCAGACAATTGAGTGAAAATGGCAGACAACTGGGGGTGGGGGGTGGGAGAACACTGGTGTTTGCCTTTATATGTGCAGAAAACCTGGATAAGCTTTTGACCTGTGGCCTGCCATGAGCAGGCTGGCATAACAGCAGGCTACTTCTGTGCAGGGCCCGTATATATTATGTGTTGAAATGTGTGGTGGCTGAGCAGCTCCAGGCTCTCCTGGATGAAACAGATTATCTAGATCCATTTCAATCGGGTTTCAGGCCGGGTTATGGGACGGAAACTGCCTTGGTCGCCCTGTTTGACGACCTTTGCCGGGAGAAAGACAGGGGCAATGCATCCCTGTTGATTCTCCTGGACCTCTCAGTGGCTTTCGACACCATCGACCATGGTGTCCTTCTGGACAGATTGGATGAGATGGGAATGGGAGGCACCGTTTTATGATGGTTCTGCTCCTACCTGGCTGACCGTGTCGAGATGGTGGTGCTGGGAGACAGTAGCTCTCATCCATCGTCTAGCAAAAAGCATTTCCCCATTGGAATGCACTGAAACCTGTTTAATACGTTCCAATGGGAAAGAATCGTCGTTGTCTAGCGAAGATCGGCCATAGGAAAGCTGCTTTGCGAACCGCCGATCAGCTGTTTAAATCCATGTCTTGCGAAGCTTAGGTCCCGAAAACACCCATTTTGCAAGCACGGAGGGAGCTGTCAAAATCGTTTTCTAGCGAAAATCGGTTTGCGAAGCAGGGACCAAACATTGTCCAGCGAAATTCCCCCATAGGAATCACTGTTTTGCGAATCGCTATAGCGATCGCAAAAAGTCAATGTCTAGCAAAAAGACTGTCATTCGGGGTAACTGTCTAGCGAGGCGCCACTGTATTTTTTTCTGGATGAATGGGGAGCGCACTTATGCTCTCGTTCACAAACATGCACACTCAGGCACCAAAGAGCCCATATGGAGAACCACAGATGGACAGGGGGAGCTCCCTTTTGCTGTCTATTCTGAAAGATAGCAAGTTGATGATCTGACACAGGACAGAGCTTGGAAAAAGTTACTTTTCTAGACTAGAATTCCTACTATCCTCCAACTAGCAAGACTAATTTGGGCATTCAGGAAGTTGTAGACCTTAGGAACAACATTTCCAGCGTTTGGTCTAGGAATTACTATACTGAAGCTTAGATTGTAAATTTTTCTGTCTTTGTATCTGTCATATTTTTTTAAAATTTTTATATTGGTCTTCACATATTGTTATAGGATAAAGGGTTGCATTTTACATTTTCTCAATGGCTTGAGTTTAATACTTGGATTTATCAGGTCATTATTGTTTTCTCGACTCCCAAAGCCTTCTTGATTTGCCTGCAGATGAAAATATGTCCTTCTAACATATGAACTATGCTTGGCTTTTCTGTTTGTTTGGTTTTGGGAAAGCTGCCTTATTGTTTAGGAAGAGATATAAACCCAAAGGAAGGCTCCACGGCTGTTTGTTTTGGCAAAAGGTTAGGCTCACGGTGGATATGGATTTACCGCCCATAAAAGATGGCTGGAAGCGGGTCTCTCAAGCTGTGTCAGTCCTGGCAACAGATAACAGAAGCCAAGGATGATTTAATAATCCAAAGATAATTAAAAAGAAACAAAAGTAGCATAAAGGAATTGCTATGGGAGTCGTTTAATTGCTCGTGGTAATAGACAGCGGGGAGTTAGCATGAATGAAACTACAGAGGTGGAAATGTTTTGAGCCACAAACCCCAGAGAGTTCCAGCCAGCATGGAGGAAGAATGCCTACACTCGCTGGAGGATTCTGGTGTAGTGCAAAAAATGTAATTTTCTCAAGCTCTCTGGACCTGGGATCAGTCATGGTTATGCATTTCAGTGGTGTGTCTGAAGCTGCATCCCCACAACCCATAGTTTTTTTCCCCCCTCTTCTACCAGGTTTTAATTTTTTTGGAATTAAAATGCTTTTGCACCAGTTCAGGTGGAGTGATCACTTGAGATGATGGGGAAGGTTTGCAGCCATTCTATGTCAAGCCATTCCAGCTGGCTCCGGGACCAGTGAGAGAGAGGCAGGCCAGCAGAGAAACGGGCTGCCATTTGAATCCTCTCCTCCTCACACCTGATGCTTAGTCCTGCTTTCCTTCCTGTTCTCTTTCTGTCTTTCTTTTTTCCTTTTAAGGCTTGCTGGCCTATTATTAAGCCAGCCGGCGACCAAAAGTGGGGCAGGGGAGAATGGAGGAGCTGTTAAGGTAGCTCTGTTCTACCTGTGCCTCTTGAAAATCTAGATAATCAAAGCAGAGTAGAGCTACCTTAAAAAGCTAGAACAAGGCTGAAGGGAAAACTTCCTGCTCTCTCTCTCTCTCTCTCTCTCTCTGCCAATCTTTTCCCCCCATTGTTTGTCCAACTCACCTAACACTAGGCCAGCAAGCTGAAAAAGGAAGGAAGGAAGGAAGGAAGGAAGGAAGGAAGGAAGGAAGGAAGGAAGGAAGGAAGGAAGGAAGGAAGGAAGGAAGGAAGGAAGGAAGGAAGGAAGGAAGGAAGGGAGGGAGGGAGGGAGGGAGGGAGGGAGGGAGGGAGGGAAGGGAAGGGAAGGGAAGGGAAGGGAAGGGAAGGGAAGGGAAAGAGGAATCAAGTAGACCCATGCACCAGTGTGGGAAGGAGGGGATTCAAATGCTTAACAAGCTGCAAACAAGGCAAATTTCCTCCCCTCTCTCCACTGACTCCCAAAGCAAGTTCATCAAGGGACAACCAACTTCCTGGATGTGACTTCACAGCAGATTCATTTTTCCTGCTCTTACTCTGGCAGCAAAAATAACCAAAAAAAATATCTTGTGGCACCTTCTGTGTGGCACAAAAGTTTGTGATCAGTAGTCAACTTCTTCAGCTGGTTAGTCTTAAAAGTGCCACAGGACGTTTTGCTGTCCCAATTGAGCCGGTGCATTTCCGTGTCATTTCAGGAGGCAAGAAGTTGGCAAAGTGCCACAGCAGCACTTTAAAAACTTTGGATTTCTTTCAGGCTGGATCAAGAACAGAGCGTGATGCTGAGCTATTTGCTCCCTCCTTCCTTGATCAAATATTTGAAATGATATCTTTTCTATGAGATGGATCATTCAGATGAGATCAGAGGATCTCTATTATTCATGCTCCATATTAAATTTGGTAGAACAGGATACATTTTTTTTCAAGTTTGGGTGAAGTTTCCTCCCTCTGCTTCCATTTTCAAGTAACTTAGTAGTTTAGCACTGTAGGTAGGTACGTACCATGGTTAGTGGGTTGATTCAAATGTGGTAGGTTCTGCTTCTAAACCCGGCAGAGCCATGAAGCTCATTGGAGGATGACCTTGGGGCAATCAAGCCCTCTCATCCTGGCCTAACACAGAGAATTGTTGTGGAGATGAAGTTTGGGGAAGAAAGACATGTATATCACATTGAGGTTGCTGGAAAAAGGATATCGGTACAAATAATAAATTGGTAATTATAGTATGCAGGAATGTTGCGGAGTTACCAACTTTCTAGGGGTGGGTAGGAATCATGTAGCTTGTTCTCGTGGGACATGGGGAGGTGGAAAAGTGAGGTTCTTCACAAGAAGAAGCAAAATAGCAGTAGCTGGCTGGAAAGCTCATTGGTTTTTTGGGATCCGGCTACAGAGCCAGAGTTTGGGAATTTGATTTCCCATTGTGCCCCCCAGGGAGAAAAAGCCAGCCTGGGTGGCTTTGGGCAAGCCACACAGTCCCAGGGTGTCCCCCAAGGAAGGGAATGATGGTAAACCACTTCTGAGTATTTCTCTACCTGGAAAGCCCCCCCAAAAAAGGTTGCAATCAGTCAGAACTGACTTGTCAGCAATGCTTGTTGTAGTGAGTTATCAAGTTTCTTCAGACCTTTCAGATGGCTCTTGACAGTATTTTCAAATTCTGTGAGATGCTCAAGGATTAGTTTACCGTAGCAATGCCCCCCAGTGAGTTTCCATGGCCGAGCATGGAGTTTAACCCAAATCTACTGTATCCTAATAAGTACACACTCAGCGTAATCTAATGTAACGTACTAATGTTACGTGCTGTCAGGTAAAGGTAAAGGTTCCCTTTGACAGTTTGTCCAGTCGTGTCCGACTCTAGGGGGCAGTGCTCATCTCCATTTCCAACCCATAGAGCTAGCGTTTGTCCGAAGACAATCTTCCGTGGTCATATGGCCAGCGCGACAAGACACGGAGGTGGTACCTATTTATCGACTCGCATTTTTGCATTTTGCATGCTTTCAAACCACTAGGTTGGTGGGAGCTGGGACAAGCAACGGGAGCTCAGTCCGTCACGTGGATTCAATCTTATGACTGCTGGTCTTCTGACCCTGCAGCACAGAGGCTTCTGCGGTTTAGCCCGCAGCACCACCACGTCCCATCGGACTATACCAGCCATCAATTTCCAGCCAGGGGGTTTTGGGAGTTGTGATCCAAACAAATCAAACCGTCAACACTGTGCTCTTGCTGGATAATTTCAGTGGCTGCTGCATTCCAAATATTCCAAAGAGATCTTTCCATCAAGAGACTTAATTATTCAGCGGCTATAAAGAGGCGTCCCCTGAACATCCTGGGCCATTAAGATGCAATTCAATTAACAAAAGATCCTGATACGGGGAAGGGGTGCAGCCATAACAAACACTGAAAGGAAGAGAGGGAAGAACCAAATGACTGACTGGGCCAATGCATTCCAAGTTTGAGAGGAAATAAGAGGTTTGAAGCCTATTAACCTATTGAGTAAGGTAGCTAGATTTTCAGGGCACCTGAGGTGAAGGACAAGATGTGTCTTCCCACTCCATTCCACATAGAGAAGCCAGTTGGATTGATCATTAAATCTTCAGCACTGGTGATTAGAGGGACGTGGTGGCGCTGCGGGCTAAACCGCAGAAGCCTGTGCTGCAGGGTCAGAAGACCAAGCAGTTGTAAGATCAAATCCATGCGATGGAGTGAGCGCCCGTCGCTTGTCCCAGCTCCTGCCAACCTAGCGGTTCAAAAGCATGCAAATGCAAGTAGATAAATAGGGACCACCTCAGTGGGAAGGTAACAGCATTCCGTGTCTAAGTCGCACTGGCCATGTGACCACAGAAGATTGTCTTCGGACAAAACGCTGGCTCTATGGCTTGGAAACGGGGATGAGCACCGCCCCCTAGAGTCGAACACGACCGGACAAAAATTGTCAAGGGGAACCTTTACCTTTTACCCTACTGGTGATTAGGGTTGCCAGATCAGCCGCATCCTATCTCTCTAAGGTTTCAGGGCCAGAATCTGACACCAGAGCAAGCTCTCATGCTGTCGCAGGCTGGCCCTTGTAAATGTCACAGAGGCCATCAGGGAAAATTTGGGAGGAGGGCTGGAACTGCTTCTAGGCCAGGTGGTCATGAAAAAGCACTACAGGGAAATTCTGGTAGGTAAGTGCAGAGCCCGGGTGTAAACTCAGCTAACTCTTTGGGCAGCTGGCAAAATGCACCTGAACAGTCGTGGTGGTTACCACTGTACACACAAGGGCACACATCTTAGGTCAGTGTTTCCAAATGCTGGGTCCCCAGATGTTCTTGGACTACTACTCCCAGAAATCCTAGCCACCACAGCTAGTGGTGAAGGCTTCTGGGAGTTGCAGTCCAAGAACATCTGGAGGGACCCAAGGTTGGGAACCATACTGTCCTAGGTGGTCTTAACTACAGCACATCCTACATGTGGAGAGTTTTTCTACATTGCTCTTGAAAGTTGTGAAATACTCTCTACCAGCCTGTGATGAGTTTACACACAGAGAGAGACACACACATATGCTGGCTCTGCACTGCGACTGCCAGGTCTTACACAGAATGAAGAAGGCTCATGAGTCACAGTGCTGGGAAGTCCCATTCTTCATGTTGCTCCTGTTCCTTGATAGTAGTCATGTAGTCACTGGGTCTCTCCTCCACCCTCATTTCTTGGAGCACCTTGTGTGACAGCCCAGAATACATGCAGACCCCTCCCATGGAGCCAGTGAGGTCTGGCATGAACTGAGAATTGGTGGTGATAGATGTCCAGGCTTTTATGAATTATGAACCAAGTAGTGGTGCCTGGTTTTTATTAGAACAAGTTAGTAATCGGAAAGAAAGAAAGAAAAGAAACCCAGAACGGACGGCTGTTGTTAGGTTCAGTCCCGAGGAAGTTAGTCATAGTTTAGTCCCATTGATGGCCTGGAGATTTACGTAAGGGAACAACATCTAACATCAGTTTCATTGGGGGGCTACAATCCCCACACATCTCTATTGTTTGAATTATGTATCATGCTATGAAGTCATCATTCTTTCTCTCTCCTTCCCAAACTTGGTCTCCTTCAAAGTATGACCTCCATGGTCTTTCTTCCCCTTTGATGTGGCTGCAGCTCATTTTTCGGGAGGCCAAAGGTGGAATATAATTCAAAAGCACAGCTTTGGCTGGAATTCTGGTCACTCCTTGTACTCCTACAGCGTTGCCCAGGGCAATCAAAGAGAGTGGCTTCCTTTTCCATGAGCAGTTCCTGTTTCAAGGAGCCTCTGAGCTTAGCTGTGGAAAGCCTTCACCTGATGGGCTGAGCGGCTGAGGTCATTAAAAATATTCCATATATGCCAGGGTGCAAGGTAACATTAATTATAATAGAGTAATCCATCTGTTATACCCAAAAAGTCCTTGCTTTTTTTTGTTTAGTAGTTTGGAGGTGGCATTTTTTTTTAAAACTGGCTCTACAAATTCCAATATGGATATAAACATGAAGGATGGGACTTCTGGCTTTTCAGACTCCTACTCCCAGAATTTGCCCAGAATCCTGGGATCCCACACACCTGTCCACCAAAAAGAAGCAGGTTTCGGAGCATCCCTTTGAAAGCAAAACTGTCCTGGAGCATGATGGGAGTTGCAGTGCTCCCTCGGAGTCAAGAGTCCATGAGAGGGGTAGATGCCTGGGAAGCGCCCTCTATAGAGACTCATGGGCCTTGAGATTACCTCCCTCCCCCCCAGTGAACTTCTGTGACCCTAAGGTAGGATTTTGACTCCCAAGCTGTTCTGGGCCCATTTCCTTGTTATTCAAAGGAGCAGCAAAACACACATAGGGAAGCACCATGGAAGAAGGGAGTGTTGCTCTGAAATGGTTGGTTTTAGGGGGCTCTCACTTCCACGATTCTGCCTTGGAGATTCTGGGTGAATTCTAGGGATATAAGAACTACAAACCAAGATTCCTGGCTTGTACAGAAACCAAACCCCCAATATGTTCTGACAATACACAGCACAAACCCTCTTCTGGTTTCACTGATTGCGTTGGTGGCTTGGACTTGCTTGGGAAAGTTACATTTTGGACTGTAACTTTCATACACCCCGTCTTAGCATGGCCACATAAACAGGGTGCTTATGTCAGTTGTCATCGACAGAAGTTACTTTTCCAGCTTTGCTCAAAAGAGCCCTAATATGTGGAATACCAACAGCGCTATTATCACTCCACACACGCGGGTCCCCAAAATTAAGCAGTGAGTGTTCTGTTTAAGCTAAAGTGGTATCTCAAGTTTTGGAAATTTTGACTTCTGCAGCTTTGAAGTAGTTGGTACTTAGAATAATCCAGTCCTGGCTGAACCCCTCTAACAGTAACAATTCCCTGAAAGGAGAATGAACAACACGGTGGAGGATGCTGATCAAAAGACTCCGTGGTCGAAATAGGACTCTGGCATCTTCTGGTGGGCGCAGAAGAGTTTGTCCCATTTTCAAATAGCAATAAAAATTACAATCCAATAGCAATAAACATTACAAATCAAAAGTTACCTAATGAGAGCAGCAAGAAAGAGGACTTCGGGCCAATTGTATGTGTCCTGGGATCTCCAATTCTGGCAGGCTTTAAGGGTCCTTTCATGCAGAAGAGAATACCAGGAAAATGCATGCTCTCCCCTGCCATATGGGTTTGCCTTCTATCACTGATGATGCATTTGGCTGTTTTCCAGATGATGCCCTTCTGATGGATAAACCTGCAGTGTCTGCAATTGCCGCTTGTGCCAGTAGATTCACACACAAGATTGTTCGATCCTCTAAACACAATTTCCTATTTAATGTGCAAGATTAAGTTTTATCAGAACTGTTCCGCTCCTATTTGCAACTTCTAGGACAGCTCTGCAGTGTGTAGAAGAACTTGGCTGTTACCAGAGGTTAAAAGGACACATTTACCTGTCGGAGTGGAACAACAGGAGTGGTATAGGGCATCCCTAATGTCTGTGGAGTAATAAATAAGGCAACGAGACCTTTTCAAAAGTTAACGTTCTAGGCTCTGAGATTCCCTGAGATTGCACTGCTAGCTGGCTGCCATGACAGTCAACCTCTCCCGCAGAAGTGTAGTTTAGAACGGAAGCAAAGGGATATCATTTGGCAGCCTGTCCTGCACCACTTAAATGATTATTACAATCTAAGGGCTGGCTTAGGGAATATCCAGCTGGCAAATAATGAGAGCATTATGCCAACAGCCTCCCCGGTTCATTGGTAGTGCAATTACCTCTGAGAGTTGATTAAAATGCAGATGACAAGGATGAAATTCGGAAGGTCTCGCTCTGGGTCCTCCCTCACACATGCAGATAGAGATATGCTCTTACACAGACCCCAATCTAGTAAATGCGCCAGGCATGCAAAAAGAGGTGGGGATAGGGTTTTGATGTGTGTTTTTCTCCCCACATGGGGCTGAGGAAAAGTGAGGGGAAGACCAGTGCGTGGAGGTCAGGAGATCTTGTCTAAAGCACTCGTAAGTACTGGCTTCGCCTGGCGCAAACCCAATGGATGTCCATCCAAGGCCATTACCAGGTCTGCTCAGGTCTTGCAACTTGAAGGCCACAGCCTTCCTTACTGAAAAATCCATCTCAAGTTAGGTTTTTCTCTTTTCTTACTACCTTCCATTTTTCCAACCATTATTGTCTTGCCTTCTCGTGTTATGTCCAAAATACAATAGCCTTGGTTTAGAGATTTGCTCAGTGGCCTAGGCCTCTGGCTGGGAGTTCAGTTCCCCCAATGGGCCTTCTTGAGAGGTCCTGGGTTCCATGATCCATAGGGCCCCTTTAAGCTCTTCAATTCCAAGATGATGATGATTTATTTCCAATCAGGTTTCAGGCTTGATTTGACCTCGAATGAATTTATTTGTCTTTCCAACAGCCCACGGTATGTTTAATGCTCTTCTCTGACAGCCCATTTCGAAGGAAATTTCAAATGAACTTTTGCTACTAGCTTTCTTCCTTGCTTTCACATCTAAACCTAGTAAGCAGGAATGCCATTATTTGGATGATCTTAATGTTAGGCTCATCTCCAGTGACCCATTGTCACACTTGTTGATCTTTTCTAATTCCTTCATTGCTGCCCTTCCGAAGTCTTGGTCTTCTTATTACTTCGCTGAAGTCCCGTCTTTTATTGATGATTGGACCAAGGTATAGAAAATCTTTAGCCACCTCGTAGTACAAAATAGAGTAATTAAAGTTTTTGATTTATAGTAATCCTCGAACAGAATGGGAAGAAGATATATGAAAACATGGCGGGAGGAAGAGAATCACAACACAGTGTGGGTGATCACGGAACAAAGGAAGGCTAATTGCCTTAGAGAGAGAAAACAAAGGAGTCGACAGCGGATGTCCGAGCCAGCGGAGCCTACTGGCAACGCCCCAAGAGCTCCTTTATTGACTTAGCATGATTTACATAGTAGGTTATAAGATAAACAGATTAGTTACTAGTTACCCAATTGTAACTAGGACTGGCTAAAATAACCCTTTGATCTTATGCTCTACCTCTAAATGAAAGGGCAAAATGAGGGGCTACCCCACCTACTGTTATACATGTCACTGGAACAAAATGCAGCTACAGCCTTTAAGCAGCTGTTTCCGCAACACAGCAAACAAGCTTTGGAAGTAATTGATTGTCATTTAACCACATACCTTAATGGCAGTTCTAAGACTATTATATTGTTATGGCATGCATAAATGCAGGATGATTAAGGAGAGTGTGTTGACCATCATGAGATCTTAATCTCTCCTAATGATATATATTTGTCATCCAGATGAATCAGATTTAGAACATTTATAACAAGAATGTATTATACAGCAGTGAACTTTAACGGAGTGCCAATTTTTACTTGCTGCTATGATTTCTGAATTTCCCATGGGAAAAAGTGAATAAAATAAACCGTTATCATCTCAAAAACTAAACAAAACCCACAATTCACAAGCACCACATTTTACAACAACCAGTTAATTAATGATGACGTGGCGGTTGTGATCTTTTTAAATGGAGACAACCCGGATTTTATAAGGGGAAGTTGGACATCTGGAGGCTAAAGACGGATAGGTTTGTGGGAAGAAATTCTAGATTTCCTCAAGCACATTCACAACAAAGTACAGATGTAAACGCTAGTGTAGTAGTACATTTTGACTTGGTAGGCAGTAATCATGACACTCTGCAAAGCCATTTTCTTTAGGACAGCTAAAATTTGGGATTGTCAAGGGGAACCTTTACCTTTACCTTATAGTGCTAGTGGGTTTTGTTTGCACTACAAACAAGCCTTTTGCAAAGTCAATGGTTCTGAACTGTCCATTCAAAACCAACCCACTCAAAATAGTACACTATGGATTATTGCTGAGATAATCCACACCCCTCTCCTGAAACTGTGAGGAGTGCAGCTAAGCTGGGAGGAGAAATGGAAGCTAAAGAAGTGTATATAATACCATTGCACATACTCATCAAACAGTCCTTACATTCTGACCCTCTAAGACCCGATTCCACTACACTGAACTTAAGATGTGGACCTTCCCCCATCAAACAAGTTCTCTCTGATTGAGTTCTAAGCACTGAAAAGACCATAAGAATTTCAGGAGTACCTTTACTTATAAGTATTCATCCTGAGTAGCTTACTTTGATATTGTGAGTGACAGTTTTTTTTGGGTGGGGAGATGTCCAACCAATCCAACAATGCTAAACAATGGTTACATTCTAACTGTGAGCAGACCTAGACTAGTTAACAAGCCATCATAGTTAACAGAGGTCAAAACTGGGAAAAAAACACCACAAAAATCTTATTTCACGTAGAGGTGCTGACTGTAGATAGGACCTCTAGGTGAAATAAAAGGAGTAGGTGGGAAATTAATTAAGGGAATATGGATTTTTAAAGTCAGCCAGTGATACAGGGTAGTGGGAAACCTGAAGATGTAAAATAAAGTGTGTATGTTATGGAGGTGGATGGAATACAGGGCTTGGCAAGCAATGAATAATGGCAAAAAAAGGGATATACAGACATCAGCGATGAAAGATAAGCAGAAGCTAGAGAAAGAGTATACTTGAAAATAAATAACTGAGTCCTAAATTGAATGTGAAATGGAAAAGCTAGACAGTGAAGAAAAATGGAATGGCAAGGCTGATGCCATGTATTATTCAGCAGTTGTCGGGAGCAGATAACACAAAAACGCCAAGGCTCTTGGGTGATAAAACAGGCTTCAGCCTTAGTTTTCCTCTCTGCCAGCTCATTTTTAAAAAATAAAATAAAAATAAAATAACATTCATAGCTCATCTTTCCTGAAACCCAGGTGGGGCAGGTGCCGTACAACATGAAAATACAGTTCCCTGCCAGGAAAATATTATGATTTGATATAATGCACCCACTATTTTATTATACATGCCATCATCTGAGCCGTTTCCATTAACTGTGATGCTGTTTGTCTCCTGGTGGCACAGCAGGTTCCCTTCGTGGAAGGTTTCTTCACTTCATCCAACACTGTTTGCCCCCCGCCCTTCTCTCTTGAACGGCTTTCTCCTTTTTCACTGCCTTAGACATTTTCTTTTTTAATTCCCTTTTATACTCGTCTTCCAAATAAATCATGGTTAGTTGCGCCTTGTTGAGTGCCCAGCTTGCACAGAGCGGCTCATGCTACGAAGGTTTTCTGCCTCATTCAAGAGGATGGAATCCCAAATGTGTCCTGCATCACTGAACAGGAAACCTCAGAGTTGGTACCCAAACAGAGAACACCTTTAATGGGAACTACTTACAAGACTTCTCCACCAGACTGCAATAATGGGGAGTCAGCAAATATGATCGGGATTTGACCCCTGCTTTCTGTCCCGGGCCAACTGGCACGACGTCTGGAACTGTCTCTCCTTGTGTAGACCGTGCCATAGACTTGAGTTCAAGTCCTCCCAGCAGACCTGCCCCTGCTTCAACACCTTCTGGGCATCTCAACGTCCAGTCTTTGCGGGCTCCTTCATATAATCTGCGACGTCAGCCAGAGGAGGGTGGCCTTACAAAGCTACGACACCAGCAGATGCCTCTACACTCTGCTCCTCATCCCCCCCCACGCAGGGATATCCAGCCAGTCTTCTTCCTCATCTCATCCACCAACTGACCCCCAACCCCTCCTTCGGCTTCCTTGCACCCCAGACTTAGTGCAAGCCTTTCTGCTTTTTGCCTCTTCCCGGGCAGATCTGACGATTTAAAAAAATCTCCTTGTTGTTTTCTGACTCCTCAAATGGAATATCAATCAACGGAACAAAATTCCATGCCTCAGGATGGCTCATAAGAAAGCAGCTGGTTCAATCCACTAACCAACCAGATGAGGAGATATCATGCTTCTCCCATTCATTTCTGCTCATTGTGAGGGAACATAACTGGGACTTAACTGGGTCTGCATCCAAACATCAGCTGTAAGAGTCACTTTTCTATAAATCCTAAGAATTCTCTAATAAATGGATGCAACGCCCCTTTCCGTCCTACAGCTTCACTTGTGGTGCCATTGTATGTGCTTGCGTTTCCAAGCTACTTTGAAACTTGATTGCAAACTTCCAGCCAGGGAATTCCGATCAGTGTCATGATCTCCATGAGAAGCAGCAGCATGGGGCCAAATTCCACCCCACACCCGGAACAAACTCTGAAACAAAACAAACCATGTTTCTTCAAGAGATAAAAAAACTCATGGAACAGCAGGTCACTGTTGTAACCAGGACAGTTGTTAATGCTCTACGGATGGCAGGAAAAACACAGGTATCACCGAGGATTAAACAAGTATAATATGGAGAACAGATGATGCATTTGGAAAAGCCCTAACGGACAAATAAATAAATATGTTGGAATATCTTATATGTAGATAATGCATCCAGTAGACAGACATCAAGATACACACAGGCCCATATACACATTAAAAAAAAAATCCTAACAGCACTTAAATACAAATTAGATAACTACTTCCAGAGGGTTTCAGACATTTCAGTTGTACAAGGAATGAGTTGGTTTTCCTATCAACCAATGCAATAGTAACCAGCTTCTGACTTGACTAGGGTCGTAGACATCGCAGCGATTCTTTTAATTCTGAATTTTGCAAATATTCTAGTTTATTAATTCTAGCATCCTGAATAGAGCAGAATCTAGAAGCCTATGAATAATGCATTCGCTCTTTCGAGGCAGCTGTGAAAGCCAATTAGCTGAACTGATATTTGCATATCAATCAAGGGCAAAGTATCTCTTGCTCAGCTGTGAGAGAAGCAGCCTCTGGAATGTCAAGGTGTACACTCATGGTTTTCATAGGCTACTATAAATGGCAAGACCTTTATTTAAATTTTGAAGATTTAAAAAAAAAAAAAAGGGAACCAATCAGCAAGGAGGTGTGTGTGTGTGTGTGTGTGTGTGTGTGTGTGTGTGTGTGTGTGTGTGTGTGTGGGTGTGTGTGTGAAGCAATCTAATCAGCAAGGAGGATCTCTCTGCTGGACGCCAACGTGGCAGCAGTCAAAGATGAACACATGTAGGGCCAGCTCAAGACATTTTGCTGCTTGAAGCAAAAGAGAAAACATGTCCCCAATCTTTTTTCTTTTTGTAGAAATTGACTAGACTGGAAATTCAAGACTTCAAATTTTGCTGCGTGGGGTATTCCACTACACCAGAGTGTAGTGGAAGAGAACAAAACTCAGAAGATGGTGCTGGGGGGACTCCCGTTCAACACCCTGGTTGCTGGCCTGAGGGCCTTCTCTGTGGCTGCTCCGAGACTTTGGAACTCCCTCCCACGGGAGGCCAGCCTGGCCCCACCTTTACTGTCCTTCCGCAAGCAGTTGAAGACCTCTCCGGGCAAGCTTTCCCTCAGCGACTAGCTGCCTGAGTGGGGTTTTTTAATGGATTGGTGTACTTTACTGCTCTGAATATATTTTGCTGCTGCTTATGCTTTTAATATGGTATTCTTTTGATCCTTTTTTTGTAATTGTATACTCACTGCCCTTAGTTTAAAAAAAAAAACAACTGTCTTTCAATGATGTAAGCTGCCTTGAGTCCTTTTTAAGGAGAAAGGTGGAGTAAAAGTTATATAAATAAATTCGTTTATGAAAATAAACACACCAGAGCACTCTGGGCTAAAGGATTCAGAATCAATTGTGTGGCAGAGACACAGCTTTGTCATCCAGAAAGAGAGAACAGCTGAGGGGCTTAGGTGGACTAGCTATGGTGGGATTGTTGCTGCTTTCCTCTAGCATGTGCCGTTCAAGGTGGCTGCCTCACTGTGCCCAATACAGGGCTGGCTCTCAGCATATCAACAGCAGGAAACGACACATCACCAGTCCCTCTTTTAGCAAGGTTTAGCAACGAATCCGAAATCTACTGAGTATGTAGGACCTACAGGTCTATGTTCTGCTTCTTAGCTTAGGACTCACTGTGGTTTCAGTGGTAAGGTAAAGGTAAAGGTTCCCCTTGACATTTTTAGTCCAGTTGTGTCCGATTCTAGGGGGTGGTGCTCATCCCCATTTTCAAACCATAGAGCCAGCGCTTGTCCAGAGACAGTTTCTGTTGCCACATGGCCAGCGTGACTAGGAAACATCGTTCAGTGGTACTTCTTGTAATTCTGCATTTCCAGCTTTGATCCCTTGTTGCATTTTTTCCTGTTGAGACCGGGGGACCTGGAATGTGGTGCCAGCTGGATCAAAACAGCTCGGCTGGCTTTGAGTCTTTTGTGACTGGACTGGGAGAGAGTGACATTTGCCATGCTGCCTCAGGTGGCAAAGTATCTTGGGTCAGCTTTTCTATTTTGGTTTTGTGTGTATGTATTTCTGTTATCAGTCTGTGGCCAGCTCAGGTGGTCTCCTTGCTTTTCTCTCTCTCTTTCCCTCCAAAGACTATTTGCTGACTCAGTTTGCTTGCTACTTCTAATGCTATTGAGATATCAAGCTTGGGCTTTGGATGGCATATTGCTCTACGTTGATTATACTCTTATCATGCCGGTACTTGCTCTGGCCCTCTGCAGGATTTCCACAGAAAAGTTTCATGGCTCTCTTAGGGTGCTGACAGCCATAAATGTTGAATGCTGCTTTTAAAAGTGATTGTTTTCCTTGTGGGGAAGAGTTACTCTTTTAACACAGCGCCTTCTTTTCCAAGGACATAGAACATGAGCTTCTCAATAACCCTAGAGGGCTTAGCAATCTGAGCTCTGCAAAAAAATAAAATAAAAACCATTAAAATAAAATAAAAATAAAGACAGAAAGGTCCTGCGGGGCTAAGTCAGCTGTTGGCTGAACACGCTGACTGATGGTTTGTACTCCAAAGCTTTCATCTTTGTTTGCTTATGTGGTCTTATTGCAAGGGGGATTGTTGTTAGACAAGCAGAACGAAGATCCAAATACAGAAAGGTGACTCTGTTGTACAGGAGGTTTGCAACAGGCACTGCCAGGGCTCTTGTTTGCTCTGCGTGGCTCACCGTGAGGTCAGAAAGTCCATGTGGTCTAGTGGATATAGACAAGAGTCTTGCGTCTGACTTTGAGAAACGAGATCCAGCTTCAGATCAGATCCTAATGTGACCACAAAACCTAAGGGATCACTTTGCAACAGTCAGTTTCTCTCTTTCATAGCTATATCCTCATATCAGTATAAGGCTATCTGCTACAGAGAGCTTGTTGTTAGAAGCAGCAAATCCTCAAGCCTTAAAAGTCCTCTGACTGTCACTGTGAGCTTTTCTATTCTCTCGTGCCTTCAAAATGAGCTTACTTTGTTTTGTGATCGATCAGCAGGAGATAAATAAAGGGTTTGTCTGCTTTCTAATTTTTCAGACAGGAAGCTGTCTGAAAAATGTGTTTCCTTCGGTTTATGTTGCCCATTCAAAACAAAGTCCCAAAGTACTTGCAGTGCAACAGGGTTAGCTAGTTTATGAGAAGATGTTGTTGCTGAGAAAATCCATCCTCTCTTCAGCAACGCTCAGGAGGCAGCTGAGCTCAGGAAAGCCTGAAGAGAATGGGGTGTGGAGATGATTCCATTGCTCGTCAACTACTCACATTTAGACCTTGGTTCTGCTATAGACTATGAGCTCTGTGGAGAAGAAAATATAAGATTAAAGTGTAATGAATACTTAAAACAGAAGGGAGGGAGGGAGGGAGCAATTAGACTAAATTGGGGAAGAGTACGGCCTACAAGAGTGGATTTCAACCTTCCAAAGAGCCTGGTCTTCATTTCCCAGAAACCTTTATAAGAACATAAGAAGAGCCCTGCTGGATCAGGCCAAGGGCCCATCTAATCCAGCTTCCTGTATCTCAACAGCGGCCCCACCAGATGCCTTTGGGAGCCCACGAGACAACGAGATTCCTGTTTCCTGATCCCCCTCCCCTGCATCTGGAGGTCCCTTCCTTCTAAGGCTGGAGATTGTACATCCCCATCATGTCTTGTCACCTGCGATGGACTTTTCCTCCAGGAATCCGTCCAATCCCCTTTTAAAGGCATCTAGGCCAGGGACTTTATCATTGTCCACAATTCTCGGAATTGAAGTTCTAAACATCGCCAATTGAGAGAGTCTTCTGTGGGTGAATCTCAAAACTATAGTCTAGTAAATGTTGCAGCAGCTGGCCTAACGTTCCTTCTGCTGAATAGCAATGCACTTCTTTCCTTCCTAAACCTGTTGTACACCAATTCAGTGCATTTGGCACATGCAACACCCACGATGTTGTTGTTCATGGAGACGGGGGCCATAGTGCTCTGCAGTTTTTATCCGCGGCCGTTTCTTTGTCGCTGTTGAATTACTAGCTGCACTTCTTCTCCTCCGCCTAGCAGGGGCCCGGAGACAGGCAGTCGGCTGCTCATCTCTGATCTTCCGATAAGAATCCCAAACATCGAGGCCGTCCGCTGGGATTAGGGAAACATCAGAGCTGGAGCGGCAGAGAAAATAGGGCCATCTTTATTTATTCTTCCGTATCGGAGCGTTGCACAACTTACAATTATGGCCGTAGATGAAATATAGGTAAAATTACAAATAAATTTAAAATGTTAAGATAATATGATTATTTTTGATCAGAAGTGGGCTACTTCAGTCGTGTTACCTCAGTCATGTGCTAGATGTTTTTTGTGGGGCATAAATTCCATGTACTGCATTGCTACATCGCTGCATGGGTTGAATTTCTCCACAATCACAGAAAATGATTGTGTGCTTTATCCAAGTAGCCCTCTTTTACTTGATCAGGCTTTTATTTACCTACTTTGCTTCAAAGTCTATTAAGGGACTTCCAGATGGTCCAGCTAGACCCTTGTCCTGATAGAAGACCCTCTTCAGCCTTCCTCCATTCAGCTAGGTGTGTTGTTTTGTTCTCCACAGATTTAGCCCGGCCTCTTCTGGTTTAATATTGATAGATCGAAATATGTGCAGAAAACCTTTCCTTGATTTTAGCCTTTGTCTAGAGAGTGTCCATAGGCTTAAGTTAACAAGAGCCGGGCAGAAATGTTGAGGACAGGACATTTTAGAGGTCACTACTTCATAGGGCCACCCTAAGTTGGGGGCAACTTGGTGATACATAAAAACAAAAACAACAGATTTGGGAAGAATGTCCACAAAGGTTTTTTCTTCTTCTTCCTACCTCCTTTGTGAGCATCTCAAAGACTTCTGGCTGGACTGAGCAACATGCTCAGCAAGATAACCTGTTGGTCGTATCCTCTCAAGTTCATGGAGTGCAATATGATTTGGGATGGAGAAATAGGTTGTGGTTCCAAAGCCTGAGAAAAATTACTTTGGGGAATTACAGTTTCCAAATGACCAGTAGCGCTGGCTCGTGATTCTGGGAGTTATAGTATCCTTTTCAAGGTCCAATTCTGAGCAGCTACAAACAGACTAAGATGAAGGTATGGTTTTGCCTTCTAGATATGGTTTTGCCTTTCCCCCTCCTTTCTCAGTAGTGTTGATTACTGCCCTTATTTACTTATAAAGTGGCCCCAAATCCATAAAGGCTGTGAAAAAGTTAGAAGCAAAGATAATACATTAACTGCCTCAAAAACTGCATGTTTTTTAATGCAGGAGGGAGGGCTTTTTCCAATTATTTTATCACTCGCTTTTGTATGAAAACATGCTGCTGCTCTGCTGTGCTTATTATTGAATCTATATTCTGCTGACTGAGAAGGGGATTGGAGACTACGGAGAGCTAATAGCAGTTCTTGATTTTAATGAAGAAAAGCTGATTCTCCTTGGAAGAAGCCCCTCGCCTCAAATACAGTCGTGCTGTTTGTCCTCCCTTGGGAAACTTCCCCGTAGTAATTTCATTAGCAAAGGAGATCATGGATAAACAAGCCTATGAAAACTAAACTTTTCTGCATCTGTCGTTATTTGAACTTGGCACAGAACTTACGCATTTCTCCATGGAGGAGTTTTCTTTTTCAAATGAACTTGAAATCCATTTTAAACCTGGGACATGTATAACAATGCTTTCCCAATTCAAAAGAGAACTTGAGCTGTCATTGGCTAACATGGGGCTTAAAAAGTTATACTTAGAAAGTCATTTATTTCCACTGCTTATCTGAAAAGTAACTTTTTACTTGTTTACTCATTACAGTAGGGGGGGAAGTCAACTTATTTTTTATTTTAAAAAGAGGTATAACATTCCTTGCACATACAGAAGTGGACGGCAGCAATGTCACCTTATATGCTTGATTAAAATCAAAAGATTTTCTAATAAAGGGTGGATCCAGATTTAATCATCTTTAGTTAGACCCATCTATTAGTCCCACCCTGATCATGCACAGCTGTTTTAGGTTTTTAAGACGACCTCCACAAGAAAAGTCAAGCTAGGATAAGTAGGTAGGAACCATGAATGAATGAGAAAGGGCTCCTTTACAGATACTTTGCCCATTCACACAAGCAACATAGGGAGGGGACTCTCGTAAGTGTCAAAATGCAATGCAATGTGGAACATATGAGCCTTAATCAGGCAATACTGAATCCAGGGTTCTGACCATACTTAGAGCGGATCACTCAGTCCACCCTTTTCCATTGTTGCTTTCCTCAAGAGTAAAGAGAAGTAGTTCCTGTTTGTGTGTAGGCTGAAAATCCTGGGTTTTTGGTCATTTGGGTAGCAGAAGTCTCTCCTCCCTCCCCCCAGATGAGGGGGCCTTCCGATCACAGAGCTGATGATGTGCCGAGTGCAGGATTCAGTAACCCCTGATCCAGGCTGTAGAGGTCAGCACCACGGACAGATCTGAGGGACATGCTAATGAGCTCTTCCATTGCTTTCAGGTCCTGTAGAAGGGTGGCACCAGGATGTGAATAGGAAGCCGAAAGGGTAATTCCATTACCCCCAGGGAAGCAAACTTTCATAGACTGGGAAAGAACATTGGCATTGTATCTGAGGAAAATTGCCATACCATGTCCCATTGTGGGCCGCTGAGGCTGGTAATCCAGTGCTGAGCAAATTTAGGGGTTCAGCAATGTGGCTAGCTCTTGTGAAGTTTGAAAGTAAATCCAGAAGAAATTCAGCATCCTGCCAAGTGTTCATGGCACCCGTAGAGGAGCCTCTATGGGCTTGGGAGAGCTACTGTACTGTAACTGGCCACTTTTGTGAAGGTCCTTCAGGCCCTGAACAATCACTGTAAACCCACTGAGTCTTACAGAACAGGGGGGAAAAAGCATAGGGGGGAACGTCGTGTTGCACTTGCGCCCTGCTTGAGCCACAAGGTCATCGTGAGCTCTGGTTTGGCCCTGCCATCAACTTCCAGCTTGCTACCCGGTTTGTTTGGGCTCTGACCCATAAACTTTCCACTGTGTTAAGTACGTTCTTTTATTGGCTCTGATTCCCCCACCATTCAAATTCATGGGATGATTCCAGGTACTAACACTATATTTTTCTCCAAAAATCAGAGGGCTGTTATTCCTACCGCTGTAGGTATACATTTAGGGTGCCCAAAGTTACCATTGTCTAGTCATTATCCTCTGCTGTAAATGTGGGCTAAGCAATTGTTTTCACAACCTTCTGGGCAAAGTAATTACAAGTCATGGTTTGTACTGATTGTATTGTAGAATAAAACGGGTTTGTACCACCTCTTGTTTGCGGCCTGGAATTCTGTTCTCAATTACGTGGTCTGCTTACCGGCACCGACATAGGAAAATACAAGTCATACAACTCAAGGGACATTAAGCCTAGCTCTGAATTGGTTTTTGATCTTCATTTCTTGATAATGTTTTTTCCCCAGCCTTTCTTTGGTTTGATAACTAAGTGCAAAGTTCTATAGGAAGTTGGCTTTAAGTTATGGACCTAATGATGGTACAGTTTCATTCTCTGACAAAATATAGACTATGATGAAAAACTGGAGCTAAAGAGGGGAATCTAGCATTATTAAATGAAATGATCCCCTCCCTGCTTTGCCAAAATTTATAGTGAAAGGGGATGCCAGAGGATGAGATGGCTGGACAGGGTCATCAAAGCTACAGTGGGGTCTTGACTTGAGAACTTAATCCGTATTGGAAGGCGGTTCTCAAGTCAAAAAGTCTGTAAGTCAAGTCTCCATTGACCTACAGTGCATTGAAAACCGATTAATCCCGTAACAGGCCGTTTTTGTTCCATTTTGGTTTTTTTCTGGTCTGTAAGTCAAATCTCAGTCTGCAAGTCAAACCTAAATTTTGTGGCCAGAGAAGTCTGTAACTCAAAAAGTCTGTAAGTCAAGCCGTCTGTAAGTCAAGGGTCCACTGTACCAACATGAATTTAACAAACTCCGGGAGGCAGTGGAAGACAGGAGGGCCTGGCGTGCTCTGGTCCATGGGATCACGAAGAGTCGGACATGACTTAATGACTAAACAACAATCAATCTATTTTCACGACTTGGTGATTTAATCCCTTCTCCAATCTTCTAGCCATTTGTAGAAACAAATTCTTCGTATTACGAGCACCATTTCTGGAAAGATGGAAACCGTCTCTACCCATAAGGGGAATTTTAATAGACTGTTTGCTCACAGATCTGGCTGGATCAAAGGCTGATGAAGCTGTTGTGCCCAGCAGCCAACATTTTGCAACCCCCTGCTGGGCACCTTTGGTGGCATCCAGATTCTTTGAAAGGCTACTGATGGTGGGGGTGGGGTGGGGTGAGGAGTCCAGGGGCTAAATAATGACCAATTGTGCCCAGCCACGTAAGGATCAGGTGGCCCTTTTTTCTGTCAAATTCTTCTCGTGGCATTAGAGTTCAGTAGCCACAGTAAAGGTCTGGTGGCCACAGGTGCCCACAGGCAATACTGCCTTCACAAGTATCTCTCTCTGCCTTCTCGCCTAAAAGATATAGGGAACGGCCCATACTTTCTTGTTTATTTGACTGTGCCCGGCTGGAATGCAGTTCTTCTTTGTATCCTATTATCGGTCAACCAATCTTTATGAATGTTGGGAGCACAAATGAACCACTCTTTGTCTGGATTCCTGTTGACTCTGGTCACTTCCAGCCATCTTTTTTTTAAAAAATTATTAAATGAAAGGATGCCAAGAGACAGGGAAGAAGGTAATAAACGTGGTGACTCACTAGATAGACAGACAAAATATTTTCCTGTGTCTTTTTTCTTATCATCAACATTTTCTTTCAAAGCACACTCTTTTCATTCCAGAACGTAGATTTAAGGAATTGGCATCCCAAGAAGCTAGGGTGGCTTACGTTTTATTTTATTACATGTTTATCCGGCCTTTCTTCAAAGACATTTAAGACGGCATGCATAGTTCTCCTTCCATTGTCACTTTATAATATTCACAACAGTCCTATAAGTTAGGTTCCACTGACAGGCCTAAGGCCACCCGGTGACGGTGGGGATGACATAGATGGCAATCAGATCTCCCTAATCCTAGTGCCCTATTGTAACCACCAGAGTTCCCGTCATCCCTAACAGTCAGTCCTGCCCCTGAAGTGATCTTGGATGATGGGACTGGGAGTCCAGCAGCATGTGGCACACCACACAGATTTCTGAAGGAAACCAAAGTCTATCCTGGAGGTAAAGGAAATATATCTTCCTTTTCTTGTCCTCGCCAGTATGGATGAAAAACTGCAAGAGCAATAATAAAAAGAAATGAAAAAATTCCTCTCCACTCCCCTCTTTGGGGGGGGCAGGAAGGACACTTTCCATTTGTCAATATTATTAAGCAGCTTATGCAAAGCAGAGACGAGACTGGAGGGGGATATATATTTTTTGTAATAAACAGGGCTGCTTGAGATGCAATGTGGTCAATCCTTGCATGTGGATGCAAGAATTGCCCCAAACAACATATTCCATCTCAAAGCGCATACTCAGATCAATACTGACCAGGAAAACTGGGTTGTCAAATTGTTCCACAGCCTTATGTGAAAATAAAGAATCTTGTGGGGTTGTAACATTTCCCACCAAGGTTTCTCATAGCACTGAGGCAGTCTAAACCGACATGGACAACTAGCATAGCTATATATTCTTCCTATCCATCCTGGAGATAGACTTGAGTCTTTAATCAAAGTTCTGCTTTAATGCCCGCTAAGAGTAGGGTAAGTAATAAGCCCATCTTCCGACTGATGATTTATAAACCATTATGTTTAGTCCCTATTAAAGCTGATTAAATTTGCAATGCTGATGGCCCTGTAGCACGCTCCTTCTACCTTGTCTAAACAAACCAATGGACAAAAGAAAAGATTTGACACTTTTTTTTCCCCAGTAGCTTATGAGGAACTGAGGAGAAGGCACCCGCTCAAAGCATTCATCTCCGTGTACTGGCAACGCAACTGCTGTCATGGTGAAGTAACCATATGCTTAAAATAAAAACAAGAAGCGGATAACCTTTCTGAAGAAGCATGAGGGAGGGGCAAAGCAGGCAAATAACATTTGATTTGCTGACATGCATGTCTGTCATGGGTGATCCGAGATCAAAGAAGGTCTGTGGAATGTGCCAGGAGCAGGGCCGTCCCAAGGCATTTTGCTGCCTAAGGCGGAGCACCTAATGACGTCTCTTCCTTCAGAATTGTGGTACATGATATCAAAGCCGTGTCAACGAAGGCTCCCGTTTTATAGATACACTCATTTTTTAAACGGACTAAAACGTGTCAAAATCCATTGGTGGAGAACAGGATACAAAGAACAGCCCTATTAAAGTGAGTGTTCCTGTATATCTTGCTTAAAGAACCTATTTCAAAAGATGAAAAGAGAGTATTTTAGGGAATTTCAATGTGTTGTTTTCTGAGGTTATTAATTTCAAGTTACAAATGCTTCCCGTGTCTGCAGAAACAGATTAGAAGCCATTATTGTCATGATAATAAATATACTTTGAGATCAAATAATCTGATCTCAAAGTATATTTATGAACATGACAATATATTTCAGATAATCCACTTGTATCATTCTATTAGGTTACGGTTGCTGATCCTAAAGATACAACAGGAGAAAAAGATAGATTTTAGTTTGACTGGTCGATGAAAGCTCTCATTAAAAAAATTAACTATTGCTCTTTAAGGTGCCACTACATATTTTTCTTTGATTGATTGATTGATTTTACCTATAATTACCAATTATTTTTTGTTATAGGCTCCCTGGGATGTAGGGTGCACACACACACACACACACACACACATCCCTTTTTAACACCATTTAACACACACTTTCTTCTTCTTTTTTGTAAGAAATATTTTTCTTCTACCTTCCCCTCTTCTTCCTTCAGCTTCTGCTGGATTACTTCAAGACAGCTGCTAGCCCGAATATGTAAAAGGCAGCGAACGACAGCAAGAGAAAAGCGGTGACAGCTCATCGAAATCCCCGGCTGCCCTCTGTCTACATAAAAATCCGAACGGCTGTGAAGGAAGAGCACCAGCTGAGATTAATGGATCGATATCTCTGTGTGCGGTAAGGACTGCTTGTCTTCCCAAAAGAAAAACATTAATATTGCAAGCAGAGGCTCTCTAGGCTGAGAACCGCGTCTTATATGTCATAAGCTATTTGGCCCTCACAAGGCAGTGACTAAAGATGACAAGAGATGCAACTACTATTTTTTTTTCCTGCTCAGAAACTAGAAGGTGCTGCTTCTGTGGATCCTTGCTTGAAATGTCCATTTTAAAAGTCTATTTTAAAAAAATATATTAAAAGTTCACAAAACTATAATTATTAAGTTTTCTATAGATCTATATTTTTTCTGCATGTATTTCTGTTGTTGTTGTTTTTGCATTCTGTTTAATTCTTTTTGTTTCTGTTTCTTTCGGTTTGTTAACTTTTCCTAATCCCACCTGGACTTCCCCTCCCTGCCAGTAAAAATTAAATAATAACAATAAATAGTCAAAGAGTCATTTTGCTACAACAATATATGTACTGTAAATTTCCATGTTATCTAAAATCTGCAGCCTAACGCTGCTGACTCCCTCCCTCTAACAACAGGGCCGGCCCTGACGGGTTTTTTCATGGTAGGTGAGGAATGCTGGAAAAAGGCAATAACATTTGACACTGGTGAATGCTGCTGAAATTTCCATAGAGGTGAACTAAACTCATGCAGTTGAATGACTGGCTGTTGAGAAGCCCACTGCAAAAGACAGAGCCATGTGCATGTCTAGAGGTGGAAAAAGTTACTTTTTGGAACAGCACCACCCCCCAGAACCCTCTAGCCAGCACAGATTCCTCTCCAACCATCATAAAGGTTCAGCTGTTAGTTTAGAGCTTGAATGGCCATGGAGACTGGAGAACTCTGGGAGTTAGATTTTTTAAAAAGTAACTTCTTCAAGCTCTAGTCTAGTCTGATTCTCTGCGTGGAACAGAAGTGTCGCTTTGCGACAGGCAGCAAAATTGCTAGATCACACTCCCTCTCTGTAACGAGCTGGTTTCTGTAGGAATTCCTTTGCTCCAGAAACTTGCTAATATCCTTCGCCCAGATTCCTGTTGTGAAAAACTTGGTGTGCAATTGCTCAAGCAGTTTTTACTGTTTGGGAGTTAATGATCATTCGACTGGCCCCTTGATCAACTGCACCGTCAGGATGTGATGGAAAGCCTGCATGAAAGCAAGCACATAGCTTACAGTACGTATGTGATTGCTCATTTGCACATTATAATTGTAACAGGATTTTAGCCCTAATGAGAAGCTGTTATTTTATGTGCCGTCAAGTCGGAACTGATTTATCATGACCCCAATAGGGCCTTTTGGGTGAGACGTTTAAGGAGTGATTTTCCCAGTTCCAAACCTCCAGTGAGTTTCCATGGCTAAGAAGGGATTCAAACCAGGACTCCTGAGTTATAATCTGTCACTCCATCCACTACACCACACTGGGTTCCCAATGAGAAATTTTTGTTGTTGTATAGTCATTAAGTCATGTCCGACTCTTCATGACCCCATGGAACAGAGCATGCCAGGCCCTCCTGTCTTCCACTGCCTCCCAGAGTTGTGTCAAATTCATGCTGGTAGCTTTACAGACACTGTCCAACCATCTCGTCCTCTGTCGTCCCCTTCTCCTCTTGCCTTCACACTTTCCCAACATCAGGATCTTTTCCACTGACTCTTCTCTCCCTGGAAATTACCCATCTAGAAAGCAGCCCAGGGCCACCTCTCCACTTCTATTATCCCCTGCAAGCTAATATTGGAATGTACATGTAGTATTTGTGCTCTGTCTATTTAATCTTTCAGTCTGGAGATTAATTGTTTTTTTTGGGGGGGAGGGGTGTGTGTTCCTCATTGCAAAGGCATAGAGTCAGGTTACCATCAATAATTCCAACTGATGGACGCTGATAAGGAACCAGTCACATTAGTGGGATTATATTCAAGTGTTGCTCAGATGATCAAGAACAAAACCAAATACATCTGGCTGAAATAATACTCTGCCTTGCAGAACTGGGGAGATGAATTTTCAACCTTGCAAAATTAGAAGACTGAATTTAAAGACTAAAGAAGAAAAGTATAAAAGAATTAGCCACTATAAAAGCTCAGCATTTTATGGTTAGGGAAAGCAACCACCTTCGTGAAATAGAGTGTATGGGGCTACCTTTTGATCAAAACCGTCGGAGAAAAAAAATATTAGCTGCTAGAGGCAGGGGCGTGCAGTGAACTGTACGTAAAGAACTTGTGCCTAAATGGATTTATAATGTTCTCCACATGTGAAAATGCAAGGTCAAAATCTTGTGATTAAACAACCAAAATATCATGTTTGCTTTATTGTTATAAATCAGGAAGCTAGTTTATTCCAGGCCAGAACTACCTGTCCATCCACTTGCAAAGTCTGTGATGTATCAGTGATGTATCACGATGCCACCCTTAAACTAACTAGTCCAGACACAGATGTTTCTAATGACTTAGATCAGATCTATACATCCTACATAATCAGAGCTTGGAACATATTTTGAAAAAGGAACTCCTTGTGTTGCCTTTAACTTCACAGCAACCAGGTATGTCCTTGCAGTTATTGTTGCTCTGTTTAAAAAAGTAACTAACTGCATTTCATGTTACCAGCATATGTAGGTAATGCGATTATCAGCACTCCAAGAAAAATAAAGGGAAATAATCTCTGGTTCCCTCTAGTGACTGAGTCTGATATTGCACATTGAAAACACAAACAGAGGGACTGACCAAAATAATATACGTACTCTTGCTGTTAGAAGTTATAAGAGAACAACATAAAATGTGAAAAATTCCTGTCTCTTAAACGCCTGGCATAAGCCTTCGAGAATACACTGTGTATAACTCGTTGAGGGGGGAAAGGCCCATTGAACTTTGTGAGAACTACTCTCAAGTAAAAATGCAATTCTATGTGCATGTCCTCAAAAAAAAAACCAACAATTCCTTGGAGTTACATACAAAGGTCTGTAGAATTACCTTTTGAGTTCCCAGAATTCCCCGGCCAACACAGGATTTGTAAACCCCAGCCTACTCCCAAAAATAACTCCCCCAAGCTTAGCTGACTCCCAAGTCCGTGTGTTTTAGGCAGGAACGCGAGTCACTCTTCTAACCAAAAGTACGGAAGCTTCAGTAATAGAAATCATCCGTGTAAAAGAAGCATTTGAGAATTATGCACGTTCTTAAAATTTTGTCAGGCTGTTCTTTTAATTAAATCTGGGGGTTGCTTGCTTGCTTGCTGATGGCAAGCAATGCCCCCAAGACTGAGCTGCTTGAGAAACAAATGCGCAGATCATAAGAAGCGTCTTAGTAGAAAAACAGCCCTGTTTATGTTTTGACGTTTTTCTGGATCTTCTCCCAACCTGTGGGCATTTTGGCACACGGTTACCCTGCGTCCTCAGTTACAGGAAGGGATTTAGCATAATGCACCTCGCTTTCTTTAGTCCCTTCCCTGAATTTCTTCATGCTGGATCACTCCCTCCTCAAGTACATCCAGTCCAAGCCTGACAAATAAAGAACCAGAAAAAGGAAGGTCGGAATTGCCCCCTCCTTCCCAGAGGCTATAAAGAGATTGTTTTGAGCCAAATTTTGTTTCCATCTTTTAAAACGGAGGGTTGTAGGTTGGCGCTGAGGGAGTTGTGGGTCATTCGGTGCCCATTGCTATCTTACATGATGTGGTTTCACACCAGTGTTTAGGAGCCCAGAGGATTTAAAAAAAAAAAAAATGACGCCCGCTGGATCCGGCAGAGAGGAATGCATGGATGAGGAAATTCCATAAAGCAGCCAGCTCCCAAAGCTGTTCCAGGCTTTAAAGGTTAGCACTAGCCCATGACACTCAGGTAAAACCAACCCTGTGTGTTTGCCTCTCGTTAAACCAGTGATGCGGCTTTTCTCGAGCAAGGATCTGTCAGGAGTTCAGAATAGCTGTTTTCACTGTAGTTGCTATCGTGGTTATCTTACGACATCAGCTCCTTATTCTGCATTTCGAAATGTGTCTACACAGCTCTTGAGGCAGGTTGCAATACTATCTGGCTGATGTCACAAGAGAGCTCCTTCCCGGAACAAAGGTGCATTCATTTTAGAAAGAAGGAAGACCTTTGAGCGAAGTGCTCACCGACACGCTTTGCTGACCTTCTGGCTAAGAAGGGTTTATTGAAGTCTGCCTGGGGGGCATCAGCTGTACCTCTTGTGCTTTCCCTTTGCAGAAATTGAAACCTGTGAACTTGGAGAATGAAAGAGGGGTGATGGTGGTGGGGAGAGTGGTCTTGGATTGTTGTCAAAAAAAAGACAGGAAAGCAGGGGATGGAGAGATGAGCTTTTCTCCCAAGAGGGTCGCTCGCCTTTTTTCTGCAAGCTGAAAGCCAGCTATCACTCAGAAAGAACAAGCAGCAGGAGGAGGATATGGCTTGCCCTCCAAAGAAAGAAAAAATGTATTGCCTCTTCTAGAAAGTTTGAATCTAGACAGTTCACAGGTGGACAGAAGATGATATCCCACCTTAGCACTTCATTTCCAAAGGAAATGGCAAAGGAAAATTACCGTATTTTTTGCACCATAAGACGCACTTTCCCCCCACAAAACAGGGGGGTGGAAAGTCTGTGTGTCTTATGGAGGGAAGAAAACAGATTATATTTTCCTGTTTCCTTCTCCTAAAAAATTGGTGCGTCTTATGGAAAGGTGCGTCTTATGGAGCGAAAAATACGGTAGCTTCTTCCTTTTAAGGGCCAGCTTAGTCAAACCTACAGGAATGACTGAGAGAGCACTTCCTACAATAAAGCTTGGTCCGGGTGATATTTTTACTGGAAGCTGATCATTTTTTTCTCGATCTATTCTGTGCTAAGGCTGAAACCAGGCTATCGTTTATGCATGGCTCAAGCCTTGTCTAATTAGGATTGCCAAGTGCAGACCTCTGTTGATGAACAGAGTTGCTTTTGCTAACAAGGCACTTTTCCCATGACTCTTTGCTGCAGTTGTGGGGAAATGTGTAACTATCTCATTGCTGGCAATGCTCTTAAGCCTTTTAAGCTTCCAAACAATGCTTGGGACTCATAGCTCTTTCCATTGACTGCACTTCCGACTTATGGGAAATCAAACAAACCGTCGTCATTGCTTACATAAAGCAAATGCAAACAGGATGGATGTTACAGAAGGCCAAATGCCTCCCCACCACCACCTCCCAAAGAACATTTTCTTCTCCTCTTTTAAATGAAATGAATGTATAGATTTGGCTGAACTTTTCCAACCTGAAGAAAGTGTTATTTATGAGCTGCCATTAGAATAAAGCTTAATGGAGGAGCTCGTCTCTTTAAATTGTGATGGAATCTATCACTTAGCTTTAGCTTGTTATGAGCTATCCTTGTTTAAAAGAAAGATTGGAGAACATATTAAAGCACAAGTGGGCAAGTCTGGTTCTGAGATACTGGCAGAATTTCAGATCTCAGGAAGCAAACCTTGACAATAAACTGGTGACAAGGGAAGAGAAATGAGAAAAATTATCTACAGGAGAAAGGGTACCAGTTAGCATTAGAGATCTCCATATTGGTCCTAAACAGAAAAGGATGAACAATCAGGGAGCCTAACTCAGCCCTGTCAGTGATTGACTGGTAGCATTCTTTTTGCACTCTATATCAGTGATTCCCAACTAAAACTCCCAGAAGCCTTCACCACTAGCTGTGCTGGCCAGGATTTCTGGGAGTTGTAGTCCAAGAACATCTGGGGACCCAAGGTTGGGAACCACTGTTTATGTATACCTAATTATTTTATACAATATACAGGCATTAGATGTGATGTTAGTGAGCCCTAGTTAAAAAGCAGCATAATCCTCACTCAAAAATGTGGTAGGTCTTCAGGATTAGAATTAGGCGCAAGCATTTTCCGTGGATAGAAACCCGCTTCTGCCAGCAGAACCCTTTTTGGCCAGCTGATCTCACAGATCTGCCAACAGAATGATCTGCCAGCAGAACTGTGCTGTTGGCTAAGATTTGCTGCCAGAAGTGCCAGAATCAGAACAGATAAAGGGTCTGAAGAACCTGAGTTTGGCTTGATCCAAATATTCTTTAGCCAAGATTCACAGCCACATTGCCAGCAGAAAATTAGGCTAGGGTGAAGGTAAGGGTGTTTGGTATGTGCAGTCAAGTCACAATTGACTTTATAGTGACCCTAATAGGACTTTAAAGGTAAGTCAGCTATTTAAGGAGTGTTTTTACCAGTTCCAGCCATCCTGTAAGTTACCATGATCAAGCAAAGTTTTGAACCAAGATCTCCTAAATTCTAGTCTATTAATCTATCCACTAAACCAATCTGGGTGAATGTAGTCCTAGGTTAATGCAACACACCTAGGCTGCAAGAGGATTGAGTTCAGCACAACTTCAGCTGGTAATGAGTTCTGCTGGCGCTCAGCCATCCTGATGAGTTTTGATTGCACTGATAATGCTGATTGTGTTAAAGTTTTTGCAATCTTGCATGCTGTCTGCAGGAGATGTGGCTGGAAGGGACCTTTGTGGGCTGGGCTGACTGTCAATCTATCTAGCACTAACAAATCATTCCTTCCCTGCCTCTGAATTCAAAGAGAGCCCCACCTCTCTGCTCAGTGCTTTTTCCTTCTCTAGAACCCTTTGAAGTCTGCTGAGGAAAGCAGTCATGCTTGTTAGTTTGTTGTCGATCTGTTCACAACAATAAGTAAAGAAAAACATTTTTATCCTTTCTACTACGAATGTCTCAAAAGCAAGTTTCTAAGTGTCAGAATGAGAAAAGGGGTATTTAGTCAAAATTCAAAACTCTGAAACAATTTAGTTGTTAAGGAAACCCACTTAAAGATAGTGCAGGAATAAACCAAATTTTAGACTTGTTTACAGAAACCCCCTAGAAAAGACTTCCATACCTACAGTTCTGCCCTTCTTTAGCTAGCTAAGATAGAGGAGCAAGAAGAAATACAAAGTAATGTCAGAGGAAGGAAGGAAGCCTCAAAATACCAATCCTCCTGTAACTAAAGAAAAGACAAGAAGGGGAAGCACACCTAGACTAGCTGGATGCCTCTCCCCCCCTTCATAACATTTTCTACATGGGATGGTGCTCTCCTTCAACATGGAAAAATTGTGGTCCCTGTTTGTTGTTTCACTAAAGCTCCAGTTATCTCCAGGCACTAGCCAACGGAAATGAGCATAAATTGAACACAGTATTTCACTAAGCTTAGTGCCTAGTAAATAAGGACAGCCGACTATGTGTTACTATTGAGAGAACAGATTCTGCATGGGGATGTGTATTGATCTATTTGACTTCTGTCCTGCCCTCCTCCAAAAACTGAGCCTTAAGGCCGCTCAGACATGATTACACTAAAAAAGCGTAGATAAAAACACAACAAATTATAATAGACAATTGCACACATTGTAGGATTTTAAATTGAGTTAAAAGCAATTAAATGCATAGCAATAACAAAAGCAAAACGCTCACCCATTAAAATATCCTGGTAGTGTAAGACAAGCTGGTTTTTATTATGATTTTTCGATTGTCACTGAAAATGTTCTAGCCACAAAATCACCCTTTGAAAACGATGGCCTTTGCTCAATATCGAGACATTCCTATTACACTGCAAGGTATTACGTATTCTATCCTTCAAAACCCCATCAATATTGCATCTCTATATAAAGTATGCAGCATTTTTATGGAAATTACTTTGTGCCAGGCTGTTTTTGATCCCAGAAAAGAATTCACTAGGCAGTGTGACGAGCTCCAGGCATGCTGGGCATAATAAACGGTGCTCCAAGTTTAGTGGGTGCTCAGATGAGCTGCCTCAAAGGGGAGAGAAAAGTGGGAGATAAATCTGGGTGATGGAGCAGATTAAAGTGCACTTGGACAGAATTCGCTGGTGTTACTTATCCGCAAGGCGTAATTTCAGCCAGGGCTGAGTTGTTTCGTATACCAAGATTTGGTCCTGGAATCTGTGCAACACCAAAAGCAAGAAAAAAAATAGCTGTGAAAAAGCACTTTCGACCTGCACGGAAACCACCAGTTTTATTTTTATTTTTTGCCTAGGGAACAATGACTGAAGGAGGTACGTGCACTCAGCACAGGTAGGTTCACGCCCTTTCAAACAGCGTACTACTTTTTTGCCCTGTCAGTTACAGTGTCCTCAGCCAACGCCCTGGTTGCCCTGAATACGGATGCAACTAGCCAGGAAAACTGTGCCAGGCCAATTCAGGTCAACCCAAAGTTAAATCACTGTTGTTGTTCACACAGAATGTTTAATATCCCAGGTCCTTTTTCAGCCAGGGCAAGTCCACATGGCACCCCAGATACAATTCTCACAGGGCAACCCACCCTCCTCAGGCATTAACACTGTCCTCTTCCCCACCTCCTGTTTAAAAATTATTTGGGCAAGTGACATAGCACTGAATATAACTGTGAAACTACAGTAGTTATCTGGCATAGTGTTAGTTGGAAAAGCATGATAAAAATGGTTCAGTGGAGAGATAAGAGTTTAGGGTTGCAAATTACACATGTATTTATCTACCAGTGACCAATTACAAAACAGAACGTGGTAAAAAGCAGGATACAAAAGTAAGGAAAAAATATCTGCTATAACTAAATAAACTTCACTTGAGGGATCACCTCTTCTAAAGGCATGTTGAACTTTGCATGTAATTCAACCCATTATATTACCTGATATTAGATGAAATTATTTATACGTGACATTTAGTTGAGGAGGAGTGGGAATTCAGTGGCACTCCAGATGCTGCCGAGAGTCCAGACTTCATCATCTCCAGATAGCCTGGCCAAAGGCGAGTGATGTTGGGGCAATAATCCATCAAGAACTAGGGGGGACCCAGGTTTCCATCCCTGTTTTTGTTTTGGGTGCAACCCTGTTGACCTAGCAGTGTTACATCCAGCCCTTGGAGATTTGTTTAAAAAAGTATTTGTTGATAATATTTATTTATTTATTTATTTATTGGACTTATATACCGCCCCATAGCGCTACAAGCACTCTCCGGGCGGTTTACAATTTTAATTATAAAGGCTACACATTGCCCCCCCCAGCAAGCTGGGTACTCATTTTACCGACCTCGGAAGGATGGTAAAACATGAATTCTTCCCATGATAGAACTCATGCTGAAAGACGTTATCATGCATTTCTATGATTTGCTAAGTTCTCTGATGCTGCCCACACTCCTAGGGGCTGTGTAAATTGACTGTTGCAAAATCTGGTCTTTTAGAAACATATAATCCACCAAAGAATTGACAATGGTCTTTATAAACCGGTTTAGTGCTCAATGATAAGCTCACAACCCACCTTCTCCAGAGATTTATCAGGTGTTATTTACTCCAACACTGGCTTCTTAAGAATCTGAATAAAATTCCAAGAGACGTGATCAATGCTCACAGGAGGAATCTGCTGGCAATACCGAGAAACCTCATTTGGATTGGCTCCAGAATGTACTTCAGATAAAAGAGGTTGGTTTATTCATGGCTTCGCTGGCCTTTTCTAATTTCAACTTCCTTTGAATCCCTTTGCAAACATCATGACATGGCTTGCGACCTCTTTTGAAGCAGGGAGGGAGCCCAATACAGTACAAGAACCCAATACAGTGACTGTGTTTTCAGTCTATCTCCTTCTGAGTAGCTCCATCTAGAGGAGTTCAGATACAAAGCCAACACTGAGTTTTGAAATGTCTCCAGGAAATTCATGGTGCCTCCGGTCATTTATTAATTTTATTAATGTATTAAAAAAATATTTTGCCCCACCTTTCTCCGTATAAAGGACTCAAGGCAGCTTACATCATTAAAAGACAATATTTAAAAAACTAAAAACAATTAAGTGTAAAGATATTTATAAGAATCAAACAAATACCATGCCGAAATGGTAAACAAAATCAACACCAAAACTACATTCCAAGCAATAAGACATAGTAATCCCTTTTAAAAAAAACCCTCCCAGACAACCAATCACTACAGGAAAGTCTGCCTGAAGAGAAAGGTCTTTGCCTGCTTGCAGAAGGACAGCAAAGAAGGGGCCCGGCTGGCCTCCCATGGGAGGGAGTTCCAGAGTCTTTGGGAGAAGCGACAGAGAAGGCCCTCTCTTGTGTCCACCACTTTTGACAGTGGGGGGAGTGAGAGAAAGGCCTCCCCTTATAGCACAGCCCCCCCAGCCACTGACAAGAAGGAGGGAAAGAATTTTGGAAGTGGCCATCCAAAATCATAGTCTTTCCAAACTCTAAAACCTTCCCAAACTGCACCAGCAGGTTGGTTGGTCTTGCTTCCCTCTCTTACAGATGACGGTCCTCTGTTTGAAGAGCCGAGCGATGACAGCCCTCTTTCTCCGGAGGCCTCCCCTGTTTGAAAAGTTGTCCAGTTCAAGTCTGATATAAAGAACCACAAGGAGAGAGATCAGGGACCTGAAAGTTGACCATCCAGAGTTAGCAGCCCCTGGACCACAGGCTGAGCAGTAGCTCTGGCAACCCTACTGTTGGGTAACAGAGTATTTTTATTATTTTGAAAACAACAGCAAAAGAGGTTTGAGGATTTCCTGCTGCCAAAATGGGGTTAATAAAGCAACTAGGTCTCTGCCCTTTCGGGAAGCACATCTTAATGACCTTGCAGGTATTTTTATTTTTATTTTTAAAAAAACTAGTCTTGCATTTCTTTTTTGTGGCCTAAAGCAGGGAGCCTGCCCTACAGGGCTCCTTTTTCTGTAGGTTCCCTTTTTCTGGTGAATTTTCTCACACTCAATACAGGCAGCCATTGCAGCACGAATGAATATAGCAGACTGAAACATGTGATTGTGGACTGTGAGGATGCTGAGCTTTTTAAGTGGTAGACGAGAGGGGGGAATACTAGGAAAAAGAGATGTGTTTCCCCTTCCCCCAGAGCCAGTGCAGAGTAGGTAGATGGTGTGTCAAATAAGGACTCAAGAGACCTGGGTTCAGATTCCTAAAAGTTCACAGAAAGTCACTGGGGAGGCAGGGTGGTAACAGTGGTCAACCCCTCATTGAACATAATTATCATCACGATCATAGAACAGTAGAGGTGGAAGGGACCCTAAGAGATCATCAAATCCTGCCCCCGTCAAGGAGTCGCAGTGGAGAATCGAACTCCCAACCTCTGGCTTTGCAACCAGATGCCTCAACCACGGAGCTATCCAGCAATTCTACATTTTTCACCCTTTGAAACAATGGCAGCTTATAATTTTGTGGCTGTTGTCCACCTACAATAGTTTGGTGGCTGTTGAAAGGCACCCAGCAACAAGAAAGGAGACACGACAGAGATGTCTATGTTATGGCAGAGAAAGTGCCTGGGAGACGTTTGTATCTTGGTATACCTGAATCCAGGACATCCAGTGAAACAACATGGTGAGCAAATCAGGATGGATAAAAGCCTCAGGGTCTTGCTACGCTCCTCCAGGTCTCCAGGAAGGGAGACATACCTCAGAGCAAATGGTGCTGGAGACGGAGAAAGCCAGATGGCTTCTTTGTCACACTGCAGTGAGAACCTATGGCTACCCATTCCCACACGGTGCCAGTCCCTGTAGGCTGGTGTTGAACTTTCCACAAACCCCAGCATCAGCAAAAGGCTTTGAAAATCTCTCTTTATGGCAGCTGCAGGGGGGAGGGAAGGACCCAAATCCTGTTGCACAGCAACATGTACACAATGTGAGGTTGCACACACAGTGGTTGCACTATGGCAGAGGCAGAAGTGCTGTCACCAAAGCATTTCCACCGGCACGTTGAACATCGGTTGTGCCAGGATGGTGACCCATTGTGCAATTTCATAACACAATTCTTTGTCGCCGGGCATGATGCCAGCCTATCTTTAAAGGATGCCTGCACAAACAGGACACCGGCCGTGGTTTTGATTTGTTTTCTCGCTGTTGGATTGCCATAATGCCAAGTTCATTGGATTTACCCTGCTTCCGGGACTATTTTACCCTGATTTATCCAGATTTTCTTTATGCCTGCTCCCAAAGTCAAGTGGTTCAGAAGCAGCTCCAATTTCCTTCCCAAACCATGCCTGCCTCACCTTGATGAAGCTGCAAGGACCTGCCCTTGTGACATTACAAACTCCTACTGATCCTCCTGAAATCTCCAGAAAATGGATGCTGCTCACTTGACAACACTATATGGTT
Organism: Pogona vitticeps; assembly: GCF_051106095.1. Taxonomy (NCBI): domain Eukaryota; kingdom Metazoa; phylum Chordata; class Lepidosauria; order Squamata; family Agamidae; genus Pogona; species Pogona vitticeps. The sequence goes on along the minus strand of NC_135793.1, from coordinate 19,960,388 downwards.
ACAGATAACCCTCCATATACTTTCCATTATCAACTGCTCGGAAACATGAGTAGGATTTGCTCTATGAGCTGCTACAGGTCACTATCCTATACGCCTTTGACAGCAGCCAATATGTTCTCATGCTGTGTCTTGAGACCAAGAGTGACCTGCTGAATAAATAGATGCTATCCCATTAGTATATATTGATGCACTTTAGGTAAACAGCAAAATACTGTTCTACATCAGCAGAATTTGCTTCAGGAACGATGCAAGCCAATAGAGACAAGGACATCAGTCACTTATTTCTGCTCTTCTGGCAATGTGTTTTTATTAAAAGGTCACATTATGATGAAATGTAATTATTGTATAAGATGATGCTCTGATCCTGATTACAAATGAACTATCATGTCAAAAGGCAACACTGGTTTGGCACAAAACCAAAACAGAAGAAAGCCCCTGCTGGCAAGAGTGCCTCTTAAAATGTCACAAACATTTGCAAAGAAATGTCACAGCCTGTACGGCTTGGGTTTTATGGGCTTTGGGCTCCTCCTCCCCCTTTCACACATCCCACAGCTAATGTGCATGTAATGTCTGCTGAGGATAAGTTTACAAAAGCTTCTGCCACAATAGCATTGCAACCCTAAGCATCTTTATTCAGAAATCGGTATAGCCCTAAGCATCTTTATCTAAAGAAACTTTCCCCTCCGTCTAATAGTTTTAAGACTGACACACAACACCACACTGGCAGAACTGAACTTGCCTTCCTTGTCTGGCCTCAAAACTTGGCTCTCCAAAAATGATTTGGGGAAATACTGTACGTGGAGCTGCAGGAAGCCCACAAGCATCTATTTCATATTTAAAAACAAATTGATATATTTAAACTATTAGGTAAAAGCATTACTAAAAGAGACTTAGAAGTAACAACATAAAAACCATCCCAGTCAATCATTAAGGAAAAGCCTGCCCGAAGAGAAAGTTCCAAAGCAGCCACTGAGAAGGCCCTCTCCCATACCCCAACCAAGCGTATCTGTGAGGATGGTGGGACAGAGAAAAAGGCCTCCTCCAGTGAAAACATTCAGGCAGGTCCATAAAGGGAGACAGGGTTTTTGAGAGAGCTTGGACCCATGCTGTTTAGGCCTTTACAGATTAAAAAACTAGCACTTTGAATTGTGCCCAGAAACAGATCATCAGCTATTGGAGCTCTCGTCATAACAAGAGGAGTTATGTGATCCCTGTAACCAGCTCCAATTAGCAATCTAGCTGCAGAGTTTGGGATATGCTGAGGTTTCTGAATATTTTGCAAAGGCAGCCCCATGTAGAGCATATTACAGTAGTCCAGCTGGGACGGAACTAAGGCATGTGTCAGTGTGGCCAGGTCAGACCTCTCCAAGAACTACCATATCACCAAACAATAGTTTCATCCTTACTTCAGGTTTTGTTGTTGTTTAGTCATTAAGTTGTGTCCGACTCTTCATGACCCCATAGACCAGAGCACACCAGGCCCTCCTGTATTCCACTGCCTCCCAGCAGTTTGGTCAAATTCATGTTGGTCGCTTCGATGACCCTGTCCAACCATCTCATCCTCTGTCGTCCCCTTCTCCTCCTGCCTTCACACTTTCCCAATATCAGGGTCTTTTCCAAGGAGTCTTCTCTTCTCAAGAGACGGCCAAAGTATTGGAGCCTCAGCTTCAGGATCTGTCCTTCCAGTGAGCCCTCGAGGTTGATTTCCTTCAGAATGGATAGGTTTGTTCTCCTTGCAGTCCAGGGGACTCTCAAGAGCCTCCTCCAGCACCACAATTCAAAAACATCAGTTCTTGGCGGTCAGCCTTCTTTATGGTCCAGCTCTCACTTCCATACATCACTAGAGGAAAAACCATAGCTTTGACTATGCGATTATTTTCTAATAAATGTGTTTAGGGTCACAAGCCAAATCTCCTTTTTTGAGTTACCATAAATCAAGGGTGGCCATGTCATTCATCCATCTACAAAGAATACTCTTTTATTTGAAAGATAACACTACAGTATTTTAAATGGCTTCCATTAGTAAATGCTTGTCTCATTAAGAACCATCAGAACCAACATGGCTAGATTCAAATCCCTGTCCAGCTATGAATCTTGCTAAGTGAGAACAGTCACTGTCTCTCAACTTCATCTCTTTCAGGTTTTTTGTGAAAATCAATGGGTGGGACTGGGTGAAAACCCTGGGTACAGATCACTTATTTTTTTTAAAAAAATAATAATTGGTGGCTTCATTGTTTAAGTGCTGCAATAGTTTTTAATCTTAAATGTTAAGACATTTATGTACTTTTAACTTCCACCTCCGATTTATTATTTTAGATGCTTGTTTTGGAAACCGCTCAGCTTTGAAATGCAGGATGGGTAAGGCTGAATCAATGAATATAATATTATTTATTTTATTTTATTTATTTATTAAATTTATACCCCGCCCCTCTAGACCATATCTACTTGGGGAGGCTTACAGTATAAAATAAGACAATACAGTATAAAATATAAATAATCTTAAAATACAATTAGTATATTAATTAATACAATAAGATTAAGAAAAAGTTAGCAAAATGGGATAAGAGGAGAAAAAAGAAAAAAGAAAAGACTTAGCTGACTGGAGGGAAGAGGTTGCATTTGGAGAGAAAATAAATTAGATCAGAACTTTAAAATAATCTTCAGATTGCAAGCTGTGGACACCTAGAAAGGTTTGATGAAAAATGACGGCTTCACCCGTTTATTAAAAATAAGAATAACTTCCATACATTTGAAATAAAAGGAAACTGGCAGCTTCCAAGAGTGAAGCAGAACTAAGTCCGTTTCCCTCTTTAAAGATGGCCGACTTCACACCCACACCCCTTGCGGCTGAATCCGTTATTAAGCAGTGCCGCTCTGTTTTTCTGTCTTTATGGCCGGCCCTTCCGCCGTCCGCTAGGAAAGACGCTCTAGGGATTTCCAAAGACTCTGCTCTCCTCCTCCGCCCGCTTAACGCATTGATCGGCCTTCTCCACCGGATCACGTGACGGGCGGCCCCGACGGAGGCCGGGTAGGGACGAAGTCAGCTGACCGGAAGAAGTGCAGCGCGCCGCTCCTCGCTTGAGGAAGGTCTGGGCTGGAGGCGGCGGCGGCCATGGAGCGCTACGACAAAGCGGCCTTGAACGCCTTCCCGTCCTCGGAGGCCAGGTGAATAGCAAGGCGGGGAACTGGGGGGGGGGGAAGGTGGGGGGTCCCTCTGTGGGGCCCAGCCCCATGGGGCTTCCGTGGGGTTGGCTCCATGCAAGCCTCAGCGGGGAACCTTGGTTTTTGTGGACTGCCCACTAAAAACGTGGTCGCCTTTAAGGTTCCACAGGGCTCTTGGTTGCTGGGGAGCCAGCCCCGGCTGCCAAGACTCCTGTGTAGCCTCTGGGCTTGGCCTTGCTGAGGTCCCGGAGGGGCCTTTTGGTGGCGAGGACGCCTTGGCCCCTCCATGGCAGAGGGTTGTGTGTGGGAGGCGAAGGTATGGTGGTCTGGATCGAGAGAGAGAGGACTCGAAGGGAAGAAAAGGGTATTGGTCTCTCCTTATTTTTTTTTAATGGAATAAAGAGGTTCAGCAAGAAGCCATGCCCAAAGATCTACCCACCCACCCACCCGCCCCCCTTGATCAGGCAAGGCTGCCTTCCGTTTCCACATTTACCAAAGTCAATCTTTTGAGAAAGAAAGCGCTGTGCAGCTTTGCAATCTTTTTATTTTTTAAATGGTAGTGCTAAGAGTCATTTGTGTGGGAACCTCCTTCTTGGTGTGTAAAAAGGTTTTGCCAAAAAAAAAAATTAGCAGGGTAGGGAGAGAGACCTATTTTAGAAGGTTTTGCCCTTAACTACCTTTTTTTTGTGTGTGTGCAAGGATAATGCTTATTTAGTTCAGAGGGTAGAGTACTTAAACTTAATACTGTATTTCCCCCCCCCCCCCCCCAAATATCTTACAGCAGGCAGAGTGATAAGGACTAACTAAGATGGTGGTAGGGAAATGGGGAAATCCCTAATGAGAAGCTTGTAACTGTGCTTAGCAGTGACTGGTGGCATGCACAATCATTTGGTGAAAAGTGGGATTTTTCTATAAATAAACGAATAGGCTTAAAGGTAGATTGCCACTGAGTGCTACTTGTTGGGAAGCAACAGTTGCAGAGGTGTTAATATTCGGGCTATGCCTTTGGGGTTTCCTAGAAGCTTTTGGTTGGTTCTAAGAAAACTAGATGTGGAGCTAGATTACATGTTAGTTTGGTCCAATAGGATGTGCTTTCTTGTTGGAAACCAAGTTTTAATGGGTGTTACCACATTGACTCAGGCCAAAGTCAGCCTGGAATGCCTCCATGTGCAAGCAGACAGCAACCAGCTTGTGGCAGTTTTCAAGGTCAAAAAAACTGTGGTCAATTCTTGCTGCTTTTGTAACTCAGGCTTGGTTAGGTCATTTTGTTTTGATGTAAACAACTAATTTAGTGAAGCAAGTATGAACCAGTGGGAGCTGAGATAGAAATGAGCTGTCAGAGCTATTACATGTTTAAGACCAAATGTGGTCAGTTTAACTTGCCTGGCCTTAAAAGATTTTGCCACTGAAGGGTGCATTATTTTTATACCAGTGTAGTAATTAACAAATCCCAGTTTCCACTAGGTTTCATTGTTAACTTGCGCTTCGACTGCAACACCCAAACAGAAAAGTTTTCTTGGAAGGTTGTGTTTATATTGCGGTTTTCAGTTGATTTTGAAGTCTAGATAGGTGGCTTTCCTCCTTTTGTAACAGCAAGCAGAAATGACAGCAAACAAACAAAAATATTAACCTTTTCTGAGCAAAGTATCATTGATTTCAGAAGTGCTTGTAAGTGATAAATTGCATGTCCAATTTCAGTCCTTTGTCTCATCCAGGCATCTTGTACGTGATATTCTGAAGATTTCCACAAAATTCTTATGTGCAGAATATTTCCTGTTCGTTTCAGGATAAGAAGCTGGTCCATATTTATTTGTATGTGCATATTCTGAGACAAGCTGAATGCAGACTTACGTTTGTGGAGAAGTTCTTAATTATTAATCCTACAGAAGGTTTGGCTCTAATGCTTGCATAGAATGCACTTTTATACAATATAAAAAAATTAGAGTAAATCTGATTTTGCTGATAAACAGCAGATTTTTTTAATCCCTTACAGTGCATTCATTAAATGGAGCTACAATATTTGTTTCCTACCATGTTTCAACTCATTGTCCTAGTCTTAAAATATTGCCTATGAAAAGCAGTTATGATCCCTGGGCTAATGTATAAGCCCAAGAAATATAGAGTAGCAAAAAAGAAATCCAGACCTTCTTGTTTATTTTTGAGAAAAGTGATAATTTTCCTTTGATGAAACTTGGTTGAAGACTATTTGATAGATGACTCTTTGGTGTAACATATTTGTTACAGAAATGAGAGCTCTCTGGCTTCTACTCTAAGGACACTCCTGTTCTTCACAGCTTTAATGATTATGTTGCCCATTGGACTGTATTTCTCATCAAAGACGTACATATTTGAAGGTAATTTTCTTTGTCAAACACCATCCTTTTATATTTGCTTCTCTTTCTGAGTAAATAAAATATTTAATTATTTCCATTGCCTGTGGAGGGTCATATTGAAAACAAAAATGCTGTAGTTTTTTTAATTATAAGGGTTTGAATAATCACAGTAAATGAAGCACAGTGATTATATATATTTTTAAATGAACAAAACCTTAAAGGAGGAGTATTTTTGTGCATTTTTAAATTCCTTGTACAGGTGAAAAATAAATTGTAAGAAAAGGTTATCTGTTTTGAAACTTCTACTAATCATGCTTTCTTATACAAGTCTTTGAGTATATATTTGTAGCAGAAGTAGAGCTGGTGTTTCTTCATCTGGGCCAAATCTTTATGGTCATGTTTTGCAACTGGCAAACTGCAGCAAGCACCTAAATTTCCTAATACGTACACTTTTTTTTTCAAATTTCTAAATATAACTTCTTATATGAAAAGGCTGTTGTCACAACACAGCAGCCTGAAAACACGTCCTATCCTGTGAGTCAGACAGTGGGTTAGATACCAGTAATGGAAGAGCTTAGCCACAAATGTAAAATCTGTTGGCCAAATATGGGATTGTCTTTCTTGGGGTTGGAAATGTTACATCTGAGTATTTCAACTCCAGGCATCCCCATAGTAATAGTGGGAATGAAGTAATTTGACTTTCATTTAGTTTTACTAAAGAGCCAGATTTTGAAACTTATTCTCTGGTTTTCATGGATTTGTTTGAAATGTATGCACAAGAGTTTGCCATATATTGCTGAATTTACTAAAGGAATAATTTTATTCCTGGTATGTGTACCCATTACCAGCTACAGGTCTAATTCACTTTTTTAGTAATCTTTAAGGATAGTAAGACATATGTATGTAATGTTAGTTACCTAGATTTGTTTACTGTTCTTATATTCAAAACTTCCAGTCCAAAATACTTCTAGGATAACAATTACAAACATGTTGCAAATGTAACACTAAACAAAAACAAGGCAATCAGCATGCGGACTTTCTGTCTGCTGCTTTATGAATGAGTAGGAATAAGTATGGAATATAACCCAGGTGGCATGTGGTAATGGTCATTGCAGTTGCACATACAGTAAGGACGCGCCCCCCCCCCAAATATCCCGGGGGAATTGATTCAAAGTCATTTCTCCCCAGATGCTGAAAAAAGCATGTAAGATGCCAGAAAATAGATTTCTTAGTTGTCAAAGTTTATTAAACTTGAAACAGCCTAGTCCATATTTGTTTATTCACAAGTAAGTTCTATTGAAGTCAGTAGCATTTGCTCTCAGATGAGTATAGTAGGATCCCTGCCTTCAGCTCTTTTAGCTTGCTCCAGATTGGGGCAATTGTTTGAACCAGAAAGCATGCAAATAAAAAACATATGTGGACAATTAAGTGGATTTTATAGAGGCAGATGGAGAAGGGAGATACAGCTTCTGCTTTAGCCATTCTTAAACTTTTCCATATCTTTTTCTTACTTTGTTTTTGCATTTCCTATTATTTTGATTTGGCTTTAGTTTATTTTGTCAAATGCTCCTATAGTTATAGCTGCATGATTCATGTTGTTTGCCTTACCTTGCCTTTGGTGGGCCAAAAATGCAGTTTAAGAGTGGGGGCCCATTGATGTAGGTTTTAATGACTCCTCCACTTGTTTTTTTTTCCCCCAGGCATTTTTGGAATGACCAACAGAGACAGCTATTTTTATGCTGCCATCGTTGCTGTGGTGGCTGTTCACATGGTGCTTGCTCTTTTTGTCTACGTAGCTTGGAACGAAGGCTCCCGCCAATGGCGGGAAGGCAAGCAGGACTAATGTCAGTGTTGCAACTGGATGGACTAACGGAACATTTGCAGGGGTAACACAGCCCAAAAAGCCTGTGTTTGAATGCAGTTAGCTTGGAGTGCAATGCCTCTCCTTCCCAGCACATTTTTTGTTTCCTCGCTAATGACATCTGTGACTTCATGAGCCTCCAAACATGACAAGATTGGGAAGACCGGAAAGAGAAGCAATATGGTACACCGTAGAAAATGTATTCATAACCTTTCTGCAGCAGCCGGGATTTTTTTTTTCTTGAATGAGTAACCTGCGGTGAATTGTTTTGAAATCCACATCTAGATGATTTGTGGTTTTCCTCTCCTTAAACAGATACTTGAGAAATTCAAGAAAATTTCTGAATGTTCAGTAATGACTGAAATTTAGGAGCATTGCATCTCATAATTAAGAATGACAAATGACCACTTTAATCCAGCTATTTGCTTGTACTTCCATTCCGCCTGTTTCTAGCATATTTCTGTACAGAGACTTAGCATAGGGTGTCTTTCCATGGGAGGTAAAGAGTCTGTCATATGCTATGACCTTGTATTCTGTTATTCATTTCCGAGCTGTAGGTTTCTTGATGATGGGATGTTTTGCTTAATATCTCAAAACACAATACATGTGTCACCTGCAATATTTATGTGGATCATGACAAGTTTTTTTCAAGCAATCCCTTGTTTTTTGCAAGATGTTTGTGATTTGAGTTGTCCTACATCTGCTTTTTTTTTTGTATTTTTAATGGTACCAAATCACTTTTGTCACCTTTTCTGAACTTGTGAAGTAGGGCAGGGGAGCCCAATGCATGTTGATGTAGTCCTGCTCCTATTCTCAATTGCTGGGTCAGCTTCGACCCTTGTAAATAAAGAGATGTTTATTACTTCTGGTGCTCCTGCAATTACAGATGAAATACATGCAGGATGAATAAAAATAAACAATTTTTAAAAATCAGGTTGCTTTAAAATCACAGTTTAAATAATCAAAAAGTCTGATTTTCGAATTTAAATGTTGTTCCATAGTTAATATGGAGGTTAAGTTAGAATTTTCTTTAAGGCTAAAATAACTCCCCACTTCTTGAACCTTGAGCGTGTTTGGGTTCTGCTACTAGGTTCTATTTACTGCGGTCATATAGTTCCTAAGTTTCAGGAGTTCAAAAACTGTGAGTTGGTCCTCCCAGTCTACGGGTAAGAACCTCCCCTTGTTTTGATATGAAGCGGTAGAAAAATTTCAAGTCTAGTTTGCTGGAGATAGGTTGGTTTCAGTTTAAAAGGGTACAGTATGTAAACAGGATTAATTTCTGTTCAAAGAAAGCATCTCACAGTGGATTTATTCCAGCTGGAAGAGAGGGCATGGGGCCAGTTAGAGCCGGAAATATCTGCACTGATATTTATCTCCCCATCCTTATGTGTGAAATCTATGTTGTATGGTGAATTACTTTTTAAATAAAACGTATAATGTAATCATTGCTGTGTCTAACCAAATGCCGATCTTGAAAAACTGACTTCCAAATCATTTAGCCAGAATAATGGTAAATGTTTTATTGCTGCTACTGTAATGTTCATGATGAGTTTCTTAACACTTCGGATATTGCAACACACAGGGGATTGGTATCTTAGGAAATTGCCATGTCATGTAGTTGGATATAATTCAGCAACTGATAATGCATTTCCTTAAAATGACAAAATTGCACCCAACGGCCATACTGTAAAGCACATGGCATGATTGCACCACACTCTCCAAGCCAAAATGCCCTTATGCATCTTGTCTTCTGTTTTTATTCATTTTGCACTGATATTTGAGCTGCATTCTGCCAGATTTCATTTAAGAAGGTCTATATACATAAATACACTTGATGTAGTATGATGCATTCTGATTTTGTTAGAAGTGTTTGGGGGTTGATTAGCATTAGTCGGCGTGGTATACAAGTTGAATGAATGAATACATGACAGATAAATAGGTCAGATTGACAAGAAGTGTTGAAGCATAGTATAGATTATGGAAAGTTGCTGATATTGGAAGGTGGTAAACTGTGTGTGTACACACAAACACACACAAAGATAGTAGAATATATATTTTGAAAAATGTGTTATCTATGTCTGTGCCTTGTTTTGCCTTTAATATTCAGTGCTGTTCATATGGAGGGCGAGGAACAACTGGAAGGAGTTAAAAGTAAGTGTGTGGCAATATATTTGTTCCATAAATAAGTATATTTATTTATACTTATAAATAACCTGTTTCCCCTAAAATAAGCCCTAACCTGAAAATAAGCCCTAGTATGATTTTTCAGGATATTCGTACTATAAGCCATATGCCAAAAATAAGCCCCAGTTAAATGAAACCCCACCCTTCACCATTGTGCAACAACCAGAATAAGATGACATGACTGTATTTGAATAAATGTAGTTTTTTGTACATGAAAAAAACCCAATAAAACATCCCCTGAAAATAAGCCATAGTGCATTTTTGGAGCAAAAAATAGTATAAAACCCTGCCTTATTTTCGGGGAAATGGTATAGAAATAATAAAAAACTTTTATCTCTAGTGCATCTGTGGAAGCTTCACCAGGAAGATACCATTTTAACACCTGCTGTGAAACTCAATAAAGAAGTTGTTTTTTTTTTGTCCACACACAGACACACACATAATATATATATTTATAAATATATAAATAATTTATTCCCTTTGAAGGTTCTGGGTGGCATATACAGATCTTGGTGGCTCTAATCTTAATGACATATCCGGTGTGATTTAGAATGAAAGTGTGCTGAACCATAGTTTCACAACAGAAGGAGTTTCGTTAGACGTACAAGTCTTTTTCCAACACTGAAATTTTTGGAAGACCTTGTTTTATGCCATCAAGTTGTCTTCGATTTATGGCAACTCTATGAATGAGCAACTTCCGCAGTGTCCTATCCTCAGTAGCCCTGCTTGTAGACTCAACCCTGTAGCTTCCTTTACGAAGTCAATCTGTCTCCTATGATCTTCCTCTTTTCCTGTGTGGCCTTCAGCTTTTCTCAAGTATTCTTATCTGGAACGCTGGCTGTAGGTAAATTCACAGTGTGCTTCAGATCAAGAGGTTGTGCCAACGTCTCCGTGCGTGGCATGAACTTGAAATGTCCATGCTCTATGTTAGATTCTCAGCTGAAGCTAATCCTGATTTGCCACATTAGGCAGCCCCAAAGAATGTCATCTGTCGTGAGGTAGGGGGGAAAAAAAAGACGGTTGATTCATCCAAGCAAGAGCAGACACTTTTTGTCAATGATTTTTGTACCTAGAATTAAAGGAATGACAGTTGGCCGTCTAGCTCTTTTTTCCCAGGGTAGAATTACAACTCGAGAGGAACTCTAGTCCCCACAGATGGCCAGCACTGTTGAGTCTGCATTTCAAATTCCCAGATTATCGCCATCAGCTGGAAGCAAGAACTGGAGATACACAGGCATTGCTGTTAATGCAAGCTGGTGAACCCATCCATCTGTGCATCAAACCACAGAAGGCGTACGTGTAGATATACTATTTTAAAATTAAGTGTTGGTAAAATACATGCTTTTGTTTAGCCTTTTCTAGTAGATAGGTTAGAAAGAATGTACCCACTTTACTGATGGAGTACATCTAATAAAACTAAAAGGTAAAATATTAATGCAGGATATTAACCATGAGTGTAACTAAAAGGAAAGATATTAATGTAGGATATTAAGGCTGGGCTTTTTTGCAACAGGGTAAGTCAAATTTCATTATTTAGAAACCATGGGGGGTATGCCAGCCCTTCCCCTCATAAGCAGAGGTTATAGCAATCAACCTTGAATATAGGAATCAGTCTTGATTTTCTGTAAGTCTACTTCCAACTTCCTTTTTGTGGGTTGAGGGGAGATTGAGGGTCCCTGTAAAGGTAAAGGTTCCTCTTGACAATTTTTGTCCAGTCGTGTTGGACTCTAGGGGGCGGTGCTCATCCCCGTTTCCAAGCCATAGAGCCAGCGTTTGTCCGAAGACAATCTTCCGTGGTCACATGGCCAGTGCGACTTAGACACGGAACACTGTTACCTTCCCACCGAGGTGGTCCCTATTTATCTACTTGCATTTACATGCGTTCGAACCGCTAGGTTGGCGGGAGCTGGGACTAGCGACGGGAGCTCACTTCGTCGCGTGGATTCGATCTTACTACTGCTTGGTCTTCTGACCCTGCAGCACAGGCTTCTGTGGTTTAGCCCGCAGCGCCACCACGTCCCTTTTGAGGGTCCCTGTATTCTCTTGTAAAACCACCAGGATTGGGAGCAGAAAATGCATTTTTTTTGCACACACACAAAAGTTCACGGGACAGAAATGGTGGGGAAGACATGCAACTCGGGAGCCTCTGTACTCACCTTTCACATAAGTTCTTCCTCTACTACTACAGTTGTATCCTTGCTTTGGGTCATATATTTTGATCATCCTTTCCAACACACTGCTATCAAAACCACACCCTGGTGACCTCAAAGGATTTATCTGCTTTATACCTCCATGGGTCTCCCGCCTCCCAATGTGTGATTTTCCACGCAACAGTCATTTCGCTTCCAACTGAACTCTGGCTTCCATTTCTCCCTTCCTCCTCCTCCTCTGTGTTTTGAGTGGGGTAGGGAAAGCTTTTGCAAGGCAATGAATTAGGGCTGGTTTTTGAAGTGCCCAGCTGCAGTTCTGAGCTGGCGGAGGCGCAAGAAGCCTGAGCTGAAAAGAGGCAGCAGCCGTTTTCAAGCGTGCTTTGCATTTGGCTGCTCTCGGGTTCTTCTGAGACAAGACGTCACGAGCGAGAGCCAACAGTGACCTTCTGTACTCAAGAGAGTGCCAGCCGAATGACTGGAATTTTTAGTTTTTCAGCTTCGAGTGACAGCTCTCCCAAGGAAATATGTCTCCTAAGGAGAAGTGGGCTTCCGAAGCTTGTTTGTGGCTCAGGTTGATCTGGGAAGGCAGTGCACACTGAGTGCAAATGCTATGCAGATGTAGTATTTCGCATCCTGGAAATTGGCTGTATGTGTGTGCGTGAGAGAGAGACAGAGAGAGAGATTATTTGAGCAATTCTTGCTGGATCTGCAGATGCTGCAAGATGAGCAAACGGTGCCCCCAAAAGCTACATGGGGCTCAGCAGATCAGCATGTTTTGCATGCAAAAGGTCCCAGGTAAAGTTCGCGTCATCTTCAGTTAGAGCAATCTTTGGTGATGCGAAAGGGCTCACAGAGAGACACAAACACAGCAGCCTCTGTTGCTGTTGCAAATAATTCTCACCAAAGGCGCTTCACGCAAACTGACCAAGTCCAACCTTGGTTTCTGACACTGTGGAGAGACTTGTTTGAGTTTAGTGGTGTGTGAATGCAGTGACAATCGCCCTGCTTCCGAAAAAAGGCAATCATCAGCAGATTTGTGTTCAGTTAATGTTTTGCTGCTGTGCGTTGTTTGTCTTTCAGTGTTTTAGGATTCTTCTTCCACCTTTGAATAATGGATTCTTCTCTATTACCTTAAAAGCTCCCTTTTATTTTCCTTCCTCTTTTGAACTATTCTTGTCGGAACTGTTTTCCCTTAATCTCTATCATTTTCAGGAGCCTCCCCCCTCCCCTCTGTGAGATTATATAATAAAAGCGACGGATTTTGGGAGACAAGGAAGCTCTTCATATCATTTGACAGCGATGACTCAGAAGCTGGAGCTGAACCTTACATCTCTTCCACTTCCAGCTAAGTTAAATGTGAGATTTCAGTTGATTTTTTTAAAAAAAAAAACATTAGCTGCTTTACTTTATTGGGAGGTTTCTTGGTATATTTGGTTTCCTGGGAGAAGAACATTCAAAGATGACTGTTGCAGTGGAAATTGATCAGTACCTGTAGCTCCAGTAGCTTAAGACAACCTCTCTTGAAGTGAGTAAATTGCCATGATCTTTCCTATGAAACATTTAAGAGCTGGTCAGGATACACCAGTAGCTCTTGCGCTAGTGAATTATGCTTCTGAAATACTCTCTCAGACACTGTATTGAGCCAATTTCATGGTTGTCAAGGTGACTAGGAGTTCTTAAGTGATAGGAATCTATGTAGACAACTCAACGTGTTGGTGGACAAATGATGGATTGCTCTCTTTTTTTGCTCTTTCTGTCTTACTCTTTTCTGTTGTTTGCTTTAATCATCTCTGATCTAAATGCTAGGAAGCAGCTCTTGGGTGCTGGGATGCGGGTGGGCAAAAAGGCCAGTGAATTTAAATCTGTAACTCAACTTCGGCTGAAGTTGTAAGTCAAGGTCTGCTTAAGTAATCAACTGACGATATCTCCTTAATTCTAAAGCACCAGGATTAAACTCAAAACAAAATACTTCCAGTAAGTTGTGAGGTATTGTTTGACCCACATGCAAATTCCGGAGTCTTGAGAGTGAGGGTTAGTTTTGTGGTTAGGTTTTCACATAGACTTCACTTGTTTCCTGCCGCAATGGGAATTCCAGTGTTGCTCCAATGGCCTTAACCACAGTAAGTCACTCGTGTGTTTTTGTACCATGGTTTGCCAAAACAGTGTGGGACATTTTGGGGTCCCAATAGCTTGGCAAAAAGGAGTACAATATAACCCAATAAATGTACTCCTTTTTGCCAAGCTATTGGGACCCCAAAATGTCCCACACTGTTTTGGCAAACCATGGTACAAAAACACACGAGTGACGTCTATATAAAATGTCTGCACAGTGTTTGTGTCAAAAAAAAATACCCTATACATGACTGAAGCTTGGGGACAATTCTTATACCTGCCAAGATGGACAGTGCTGTGAAAAGTCTTGGTTTTGGCGTATTCTACAATAAACCTTACCTTGCCGACAAAGGTCCGCATAGTCAAAGCTATGGTTTTTCCAGTAGTGATGTATGGAAGTGAGAGCTGGACCATAAAGAAGGCTGACCGCCGAAGAATTGATGCTTTTGAATTGTGATGCTGGAGGAGACTCTTGTGAATGCCCTGGACTGCAGAGAGAACAAACCTATCCGTTCTGAAGGAAATCAATCCTGAATGCTCAGTGGAAGGACAGATCCTGAACCTGAGGCTTCAATAATTTGGCCATTCATGAGAAGCGAAGACTCCCTGGAAAAGATCCTGATGTTGGGAAAGTATGAAGGCAAGAGGAGAAGGGGACGACAGAGGACAAGATGGTTGGACAGTGTCATCGAAGTGACCAACATGAATTTGACCCAACTCCAGGAGGCATTGGAAGACAGGAGGGCCTGGCGTACTCTGGTCCATGGGGTCACGAAGAGTCGGACATGACTTAACAAGTAAACAAACAAACAAAAAAAAAACCCGTAACTCTGGGTGGCATGAAATGACCTGTCCTGATGCCCAAGTGTTGATCAGAATAACTTAATTTTTCTCTCTACTTTTATATGTATACGTGGCATCATGTTTTGTAAGTGGAGACACAGCCCTACAAGTCTGGTGGTGTCTCTCACCTGGGTACTTATCCTGTTTAGCTTCCAGAATCAGGCAGGTTGGGTGCGTTAAGGCTTTGGTCTGACCCAATAACAGCTCTTGTGTTGTTAACAGCATGAGCTGGGATGCTCTGAAAGTGCTTTTTGCCTTGAGCATGATTTAGTTATGTTGGGTGATCCTGGATTCTTATTTGTTCAATTAGTGAGGGAGCTTTTTAATAAAGACCCATTCTCCTTCTGGCCGCTGGGTGTCACCCTTGGAGTTTGGTGACGGTACATTGGCTAGTCAAAGCTTGGTCAAAAAGCTTTCCTCCTTGGGAAGCCATTCCTAAGAGCATAATGAAACAGGACATAAGGAGTTGTGGGTTGTGATCACTCTCTCTCTTTTTACCTGCCTCTTTGAAATGTTGAACATATATACAGTTGCCTCAGAGAAGTCAGATCTTAATAATTGTGCTGCCATATTGTTGTATAGTTGTTAAGTCATGTCCGACTCTTCATGACCCCATGGACCAGAGCACGCCAGGCCTTCCTGTCTTCCATCTGCCTCTCGGAGTTTGGTCAAATTCATGTTGGTTGCTTTGATGACACTTTCCAACCATCTCGTCCTCTGTCGTCCCCTTCTCCTCCTGACTTCACACTTTCCCAGCATCAGGGTCTTTTCCAGGGAGTCTTCTCTTCTCTTCATGAGATGGCCAAAGTATTGGAGCCTCAGGTACCATGTTAATTCTGACTTATTCCGACCCTTTCCAGGGTTTTCTGAGTAGAGAGAACTCCAGAAGTGCTTTACCATCCTCTTCTACCAGGAACTGTGCAGCTTGCCCAAGGATACACAGGGTGGCTCTTCTCCTTGGACGTACAGTGGGGAATTGAACTTCCAACCTGTGGCCGTGCAGTTGGATACCCAAACCACTGAGCTATCCAGCTAGTTAAATCGCATCTTACCAGGTCTCATGTGGATACTCTAGCAACGATCCTCCTTGGTTTCACGAGAGAGGTCTTCAGGCTTTTCTAGAGGTGTTTGACATTGGACTTGGTTACTTTTGCATACAATTTAGCCATCTAGTTATGTATCTATTTGACTTCCACCCCACCTTTCTCCCAAACAAGGACTCATAAGATTTTTTTAAATATTAAAAAAACAATAGAAATAAAATGGTTCAGGTTGGTTGTTGAATGACGCGCCATTTGGCATGCTCCACTCATCTGGCGCTGCAGGTTAAACCGCAGAAGCCTCTGTGCCGCAAGGTCAGAAGACCAGCAGTTGTAAGATCGAATCCACGTGATGGAGTGAGCTCCCATCGCTTGTCCCAACTCCTGCCAACCTAGCAGTTCAAAAGCATGTAAAAATGCGAGTAGATAAATAGGTACCACCTCGGTGGGAAGGTAACAGCGTTCCGTATCTAGTCATGCTGGCCACGTGACCACGGAAACTGTCTTCGGACAAATGCTGGCTCTACGGCTTGGAGACAGGGATGAGCACCACGCCCTAGAGTCGGACACGACTGGACTAAATGTCAAGGGGAACTTTTACCTTACTCATCTGAAAGGCATATCAACCTTCGTTAAAACTCCCCCCCCAATGGCAGTCACAGTTTTGATCACAAAGAGGCAAAGGAAATTTTTTTTTTACAATTTAATTGAAGTGATTCATCATATCAGTGACAATCTAGCAGATGCAATAAAAATATTTTCACTTCCCCTGACCTTCTGCAGACGATCAGGGGAAGTGTTCAGTTTCCAATATCCTAATAAGTCACTCCAAGGTACCAGAAACTGACACTGAAAAGATCTGCAGGGCTTTCGTTCGGTCTGTTCCAGGTGACCACGCTAGTTGGGAACGGAATTAACCAGAGCCATCACCACCCCCAGTCAACCCACACAAAAATAGTAGACCCCTCTGACAGGTTTAAAAAGGTGTGGGTTGGAGCAAATTGGTCCACTCCAGCAATGTCCATATGTGAATGCTGGGGGGGGGGGAGGGAGAGTGAACCAATCCAACCCATCAGTGCACCAAACAGCAGGTCAAACGCCCATGTGGGAAGACTCTGAGAATGGGTTTTCTTGTGTCCCCACAAACTATGCATTAGGATCAAAACCACTTAGCTGTGAATTGTTGGGAATGAGGTGCATAATATGGAGGTGGGAAGGGTTACAACACGCACACCCAGCTCACACTGTTTTGCTGTATTGTGGTATGTTGTAAAATCACTTCCCACTTATGGTGACCTTTCTGTGGGGTTTTCAAGATATTTGGGACCGTTCAGTAAGTGGTTTACCACTGCTACTACTGGCACATTTCTGTGGCCAAGTGAGAATTTGAACCCAGCTCTCCTGAGTCCTAGTCCAATACACTTATGCACTACTGATCTCACTGGCTTTCCTGTGGCTTATATTTCTTGCCTCCATGGGACGCAACAGTAGTTTCTGAAGGAAGGGACTGATTTAGTCAGGAAACCGGCTCAGGAGAAAAAAGGTCACCCACCATCTCTCACTTCAGTTCCTTCCCCTCTTAACCAAAAGGCTGAGAAGACTCTAATTATTTCTTTTTCTTTGATAACAAAGGCATAACAAAGTCAAATCTCAAATGATAAGTAATAAGTAAAGTTACTTTGTGGGTGTAATTAGTAATGCTTACCAATTACTTTCAAAATTGCTGTCTGGGAACGTTTACAAAGATTTCAGTAGGCATGATTAATGAATTTGTTATTCTCTTTTCAGGAAAGAAGTTTTCAGTAAGTAACAGAAAAGCAGGAAGAAATACAATTAGTTATTTTTCTAACATTTCCAATGAACAGCAACAACTGATGACTTTTTTAATTACTTAGAATCCCAACAAACTCTGTATTTAGGGCTTTTTAAAATAGTAATAAACAACGTTTTGAATGCTAAAGGCGTTTCTGTAATGGTCTTCAAAAAAACAGCTCCGTTTGCTACCTTCAGACAAGCAAACCAACGAAGAGGGCCAAGAAGGTAAGAGTTGGTGAATATGATCAATGGGAAAAGCCTGTTGTTGTTTCTGTATGGCCAACATAAAAATTATGGGTTTGGAGTGCTGGAACTGCTTCACTTTGCAATGGCTCTGTTGTTAGATCATCAAACATCACATTCGGAAGCATCCAGTAACTGTCTGTTTGTAATTGGAGTTGCTATGGAAGGATGGGAAATGAGCAATCAATTTCCAGGACAATATGTTATAAAAAGGATGATCTCTATAAAGATACCATCATCAGGTGCCCGAAGGGAATATTTTGCAATATTGTTTTTATGTTACACGGTGTCCTTGTTGCATGTGTTAGCCTGTAGTGAATGCATAAGCAAACACCAATATAACAAGGGAAGACACTTTTGTTTTCACAGAGTGCTGGCCAGTGTGTGGGCCCTGGGCAAAGAGGCCATAAAAATCCTCTCCTTTGGAATAAACAAGTATCCACTAAGTATTTTTTAAAAGGAATCCCATTTTGGTTTACAATGAGAGCACCTGTACAGATAGTTAGGTCAGTTTACTCAGCCATGCAAGGTTTGTGGTCTCTTTCTTATTCCTTGTACAGTATATACAGTGTTTTGAATTTTAATTTCCTTTATCTGCTGCTTGTGGTTTGCCCAGGCATTTGGACAAAGGTCTAATTGGGGTTGTTGTTGTTTTTTTTGGGTGGGGGGTGGTCATGTTTCTTTGCCCACTAACCTATCCTGTGAAAATATATTTGTGTCCATCAAAACTGGTTGCCAGGTAGGAAAAGCGGAAGGTCAAATGAGAGGTGGATTGACTCAGTACTATAGGAAGCCACGACTTTGCGTTTACAAGACCTGAGCCAAGGGTCTGGACTGAGCAGTGATCAGGCATTTTGAAGGTCATCAGCTCATAAAATTGCCATAAGCTGGAAAGAATTTGACAATCCAGAACAGCATCTATGTAACCTGCTTTGACATGTGCCTCTTAGCAGTAGCTTGGAGCAGCTGAAGAACGTGGTTCAGGTGACCACAACACCACAAGGTGTTGGCAGGGCAAAAGTGTTGAACTATGCAAAGAATCAAGAAAGCTTACAAAAAAATCAAGAAGAATATTTGCTTGGGCCAGCTGTGTAACCTGGGATATCCAATGAATGAGCAGTAAATGTTTAAACTAGAGTTGACCCAGATATGGCAATATTACATTTTCAAAGTAACTTTTTGCATTACTCAGGACCTCTCAGCAGTCCGATGGCTGTTATTGTGACCCCCATATTGCAAGAGTAATTAGTTGTGCTAAGGAAGGGAAGCAGTGATCCATCAGAAAGGGGCCTGCAGACCCAAATCCAAAATGCAGAAAGTCAACGACAAGAAAAAAAATTCGATCCATTGGATTGTGTGGTTTAGTTTGTTCCTTGTCTTTCTATCCAGCACCTGACTTCATAAAACAGGAAGAACAGTTAGAGGTTCCCCACCCCACCCCAACCACAAACCACCTCTCTGCATATTTGGCTCTATTTCTTCTACTTCCAGGAGCTTCCTGAAATAGTCAGAGAAAGTGACGCAGCCTGTAGTTCTTGCTGGCGGGTCACTGTGTGCTTTACCAACCTGCTTTCCAGATGCTTCGCGAAGGCACCGTGAGCTGTGAAGCGGCGAGGCGCTCGCAGGCAAACGCTTTCGAGCCCCTCCAAAGGAAAACTGACAACCTGCTCCCTTTCCAGGCACGATGAAGCACTCTGAATTGGCCCTTTTGTCTGTGATGGCCTTTTGCAGGGTTGTTTCGCTGTCAGAAGACATTCATTTTCTGTGTATCCGCTCAAAGGATAAAAGCAAAAGACAATCCCCAGCAAATTGTATAGTTTGGTCAACATGACCGTGACTGTGTGAAAAGAAAGTGGGGAATAAAACACAAGATAACCTAGAAGCGGGGAATGGTGCATTGGGATTAGCTTGATTGCCATTTGCTAAATTTAATTTCCAGATCCACATGTTCCACTTCAGCTGCATCATAATTCTACTGCTTATTTACCTGGTATGCCGCTTTATTCTCCTGAGCCCTCAAATCAATTCTGACTCATGATGACACTCTTCAGGGGTTTCTAGGTAAAGAGCACAGTACTCAGAAGTGCATTTACCTTCAGGCCATACAGACTGGCTTTTCTCCTTGGAGGCACAGTGAGGAACTGAACCCACAACCAAATGCCTCTGCAGCCAGGTGCTGAAACCACTGGGCTATCCAGCCAACTTACTCGTTTTCCTCCTCTCCTATCTTCTTCTCTCTTTCATCTGGTATGCATTGTCACAACTTATTCTGATTAGAAATGGTGAGGGAAAATACTGTGTTTGTGTTTTAGCTGATTCATCCTTCCCAAATCAATGCATGAACCAAGACACTACTCTGTATTGGTCGTTTCGTTTCTCTGAATGTTGTAAAATAAGTATGGACAGATACAAATACTAGGGATCAGTGCACACAGATTGCTTATAGTAAGGGAAATAATGTACAAAAATTTGTTGGATTAAGAAAAATTGCTTTTGGAAATGCTTGCATTTGGGCAAAAAAAATATAAATGTATTAGAAAAAATGCATGTTGATTTTTTAAAATAAAAATTACTACATTTCTGGACATAGATTAAAAAAAAACAAACCGAAAAGTTTGTCCCTTCCAGTTATGAATGGCTGGGAAGAACAGAAAATTCGACCATTCTGAGGAGTGAGGCACACTTCAAGAAAGATGCTAACAAACTGGAACAAGTTCAGAAGAAGGCAACAAGGATGATCAGGGGTTGGAAACCAAACCCTATGAAGAAAGACTGAAAGAACTGGGCATATTTAGCCTTGAGTGGAAAAAAGACTTGAGGGGGATAGGATAGCACTTTTCAAATACTTGAAGGGCTTTCATACAGAGGAAGGGCAGGATCTGTTTTCAACCATCCCAGAGTACACAGCACAATAACGGGCTCAAGTTACAGAAAGCCAGATTTCAGTTGAATATCAGGAAGAAACTTCGGAACTGTTAGAGCATTACGACAGTGTAACCAATTACCTTGGGAGGTGGTGAGCGCTCCAACACTGGAGGCAAATTAAGAGAAAAGTAGACTGCCATCTGTCAGATTGACTTTGATATGGATTCTTGTAATGAGTAGGGAGTTGGACTCGATGGCCTTTTAGGCGCCTTCCAACTCCATTATTCTGCGATGCTCTGTGCTTAATGGGGTACTTTAAGCTTTTGCAATCTCATTGATTTCAATATGAGAAATTTAATTGTGTGCTCAACTCAACTTTGCAGTTCAACAAAGTTACTTGCCTGCTAAAAGTCGCAAACAAAACCAAACTCAAACAAAACAAAACAAAACCAGAAATTTAACAGATTTCTATTTTACCGTATTTTTCGCACCATAAGACGCACTTTTTCCCCACAAAACAGGGGGGTGGAAAGTCTGTGCATCTTATGGAGCGAAGAAAACAGATTATATTTTCCTGTTTTCTTCTCCTAAAAAATTGGTGCATCTTATGGAAAGGTGCGTCTTATGGAGCGAAAAATACAGTACTTTTCTGCTTGCCCGGAGTTACTTTTGACTTCAGAGGTGACTTTAGGCTTAACTTTGGCTGGTTTCATGTTGCTATGTATGAAAAGACAACCTCTGGTAACCAGGAAATATTCATTCGTGTTCTGCACTTTATATTTGCAGAACATCTTTTTATTCCCCATATAATGCTCATTTCCCTCTGACTATGTTTATTGCACAGAGACCATGCACTGAAATATGGAAGCTAGCATAGTCTTGAGTTTTCAAAATGCCAGTTCCTCTTAAACAAAATTTATGGCTTTAATTTCCTTTGTGAGGGCCCCCCCCCAAAAAAAGTAACCCTTCTGGAAGCAATTCACATTTCATGAGGGCAATAACATGATAGTTGATGTGAGCTGTATAACAATGCCTAATTAAACTCTTGAATATGTCATGTAAATTTAAAGTGATTATCCCTTGCCTTAAGAGGCATGATTCACTTGGTAGTAGGTGAAAGCCCCAAGAGGAATATAAAAATATTAGCACCCAGGTATCATCCTGTATTTTGGCTGCTTGGATAAGTAGCAGACACTTTGGGTAGAGAATTCCCAATAGAAAAAAAAGATTACTTACTGTACAAGTGAGATCTTGTGTTTCCCAAAGATCTTTGAAACATGCACACTTATTTCTGGTAATAGCCTGCTGTGGTGCAGACCTTAAAATCACTGAATTAAGGAGTCGGTGAGAGGATTATGTCTTGCATAAGAGTTTTACGTCTGCGCTGCAGCTCCGGGATTTATTTCTATGCATTTGTGCCATGCCTCACAAACCGACATCTGATTCTCTTGCCCAGAAGCTGAAATGGATTGTTTGCAACATTGATGGCATCACCCCCTCGGCATACAGTGAACATTGAATTCAATGGGGTTTTTGCAATTTGTTCCAACAGGGATGAGTGCATAGATTTTTTTTTCTTCTCCATCTGTTGTGTTTCCTCTTCAGTGTTATGCAATCAAAGGTAACTTTTTATTCTTCACATCCTCAGGAATTGCAAGAGGTTGGGTGTCAGTAGTTACTTTTTTGGAATGAGCAATTTAACTACACTTCAGGTGTGTCAAGTAATACCTAATTTCACTTGGGTGCATTGAGCAACACCTAGTAATTTCTAAAGTTAATTTTTAGGGTCATTTAAAGGCGTTCTGAGAAAATAATTTCTCAGAGTAGATGCAAGGGAAGTATCCCTTGCTTTTGGTTTTTTGTACACACACACACACACACACACACACACACACACATATATGAGATAAAATAAAATGTATACATATACTATATATATACATATATACATCTATATATGCACACATACATACATACAAACAAACATACACACACAGACAAATTTTATTTTCTGTAGAATATTCTGCACTGCAATATCAGAACTGGCTTCAAGGAGGAACCAGCCAAGATTCCTCTGCATTCATTCATTCATTCATTCATTCATTCATTCATTCATTCATTCATTCATTGGTCTTCTACACCTCCCATCTGGCTATCAAGGTCCCTCTGTGTGGTTCACAACATTATAAAACAGCACTTTAAGAAACATAAACATAATACAGTATATGTCTATTTTTGTCCTGATAATAACACAGCACTTTGATAATAATTAGCCCTGGGACTTCTGGATTTGTTGTACTTCAGACACACACACCCTAAAATTTAGCAGGAATTCCTTTAGTCAGAATTTGGGGGGGGGGTGTTAATCAAGAAATCAGCATTCCCCACAGCATTATTCAGTTATGTACAACTGGGAAATGAAGGCTCCATCAGGATTATGTTACTGTGAAGAAGACAGCCGGAGTGGATGGGAGTGGCTAAGCTTGGTGGGAGCTGCAAGGGAAAAGGGGACTGGTAGTCTCTGTGCCGATTAGGCTTTTGCATCTGTTCCTGTGAGCTAAGTCCATTGAGTGTTCAGCAGAACAGGTGCAGCGGGATGTTCTGATAGTGAGAGAAAGTTTGGCATAGCAGTTAAAGTGCTGGACTGGAATGCAAGAGATCTGGATCCTCCACTGATCTATGAAACTCCCTGACAGACTTGGTCCTCTCTCTCTCTCTCTCTCTCTCTCTCTCACACACACACACACACACACACACACACACACAGAGAGAGAGAGAGAGCGAGAGCCCTTCCTTACAGGGTTGTTGTGAGACTAAGAAAGGATGGAAGCAAGGCACATGTGCCTGGAGAACAGGGTGATATAAAGGGACCTATCGTACATATCAACTCTTTATTGTTTTCGCTGCAACAGACTAACATAGTTTCCTCTGAAAATAAATCATAATAATGCACGGGTGCCTGCAACTAGTGCATTAGTGATCAACTAAAAAAAAAAACCCTACATGTTTTTAGTTTTATCATTCTAACTGGATCAAAAGAAAAACAATATCCTAGGCCAGTTTCACTAATTAACAGCAATCAGCTCCAATTTCTCCCTTCCATTTGCATGAATGGCCATCCTCTGAACTATGTGAGACAAATCTAGGCCAAGCTGCTTTTTCTAGATGAAAGAACATTATAAAACTACAAGGCAATGCTCTCTCTGTGTGTGTGTGTGTGTGTGTCTGTCTGTCTGTGCGTCTCTCTCTCTCTCTCTCTCTCTCTCTCTCAATTGTGGGAACCTTTTGAAATGCCATCTGCCTGCATCTTTCCTCCTTTTTCTACTGTCCTTTTAACTTGCCCTAAAACATTCTACCTGATCCCCTTCACCCTTTCTATCCCCCTCACATCGTCTCATTACAGAGGAGTGTTTGTAATATATGTGCCAGTCTGGGATGGTGGGGGGTGATTAGGAACATTATCTCTGGATGCAGGAGCGGCAAAGGGGTAGGCACTGGCTGACTGCAGAAATGGTGCCAGTTATATAACTCCCACTATGAGTAATAAGAGGGGGAAGAAGAAGAAAAAAAGGAAGGCAAAAAAAGAAAATATCTTGTGAACTCGCTGGCAGGAGACGCTTGTAGCTTCTCAACATCTGGCTGGTTTCAAGGTAAGTTGGCTTCTTAAAGAAGGGTCTGTGTAGGGATGAAGCCTCATCCTGATAATGATAACAGTACCTATATACTGTTGCTTCCTTTTATATGTTTTAAATTTAATCCTGAATTTCTGAATGTTTACCTGAAGCTTGAGGCAGGGATTTTGCAAGTGGAGAGGACTGCAACCCCTCTACTTCCACAAAAATGGGTGTGGAAGTATTCACACTCACAAAATGGGTGTGAAGGAGACTATGGGTGGCTGGTATATTATGGGAATCAACAGGAAGAATAGGGGGTGTGGTGAGCTGTAATTTTTTATTTTATTTTTGGGCCTGTAACTCCCGCAGGCAGTTGTGTAGTCGAAAAACACAAATCTGCACACACCTAGTGAAAGAGAACAAAAAACGATCTCTCGGATTTGACACCTCCTGTTTCCACAATAACCTGGATGTAGGCTCTAAATTCTCCTCTAGGTGCCTCTGCTGACTGAGATGAGGCAGATGGAGCGGAGAAAGCTTTTA
Organism: Pogona vitticeps; assembly: GCF_051106095.1. Classification (NCBI taxonomy): domain Eukaryota; kingdom Metazoa; phylum Chordata; class Lepidosauria; order Squamata; family Agamidae; genus Pogona; species Pogona vitticeps. The sequence continues at coordinate 19,935,623 of NC_135793.1, read as the reverse complement.
AGGAATGCGTTCTCTAAGAAGGGGTTTTGAAGTCTATGCACACGATACAGTGACGGTGACGCAAAACCACTTCAACTCCCTTGGCACCGCTGTGTGATTCCAGTGTTTGTCGTTTGGAGAGGCACATACGATTTCTTTGCTGGAGAGCCCTAAGTGCCTCTCCTGGAACAATAGCGCGAGAGCTTTTGAGCGGAGAATTCTAAATCCCTAACAAACGAGAAATCCTGATATTCCTTAAGCTGCAGCTCTGATGGTTAAAGCGGTTTACAAAGCTCAAACGGTGTTGTAGAGACATAACTCTTGGCTTCTAACTGGGACAGGCATGAATTGATGGTGTCGTGGTAGTAGTAGAGTTCACGAGACTTTTGTCCTGGGACTTCGTGAGTAGCAGAGTTCGTGCTGCCTTCTTCTGCCTCCTGAGTCTTCCCTGTTCTCCTCTGACGGTTGTTGCACCCTCAAAGTAGCTGGGAGAGAAATGGAGGAACAGTGTATTCTTATAAGCTATTGGAATGCAATGTATTTGAGGATGGTTTGGTCTTGAATGAACAAATAAGCACCATTCATTTTACAAAAGACCAGTTCTTCATAGGTTGGTATGAAGTGTTCCAGCTGCCAATATTTTTGGTATCTCCAGGGTGGGGAGCGATGGTTATGGGGACTGCTGGGATGAGGATCTGTGCTTCCAAATTTACCACTGCTGTGCGTGTTACAGTAGCCCCAGAAGTGTGCTGATCTGCAAACGATGAGAGACATGAGAAGCTCCCGTTGTGACAATCAGCCACTTTTGGTGTTTCAGGAATGTCCTGTTTCCAGTTACCTGCTTTCTGCAATCTACAGTTCTACCCTGTTTTTGTCTGGCTACCTGGAGGCCCAGAATTAGGACTTAGGAGGACTATTTGTTTGGGAGCTGTGCAATCTTAAGGCATATCCTTGGGAAGTTCCACTGTGGCAAGGAACTAACTCCAGGATTATAACTGGAGATTGTTTTCAGGCTTCTGTCATATTTCCAGCATCGGCTGCTGGAAGCAGTTTCGTAGGCTTTTTTTCTTGCAAATTCCAAAGAACTGGCTGCTGGTTTTTATACCTGTTTTTGGAGCGGTTGCTGTTTTTGTCTGTTTCAGCGAAAACAAAAGTGAAGCTAAACAAAAGCAAAAATAGAAATATTGTGTCGCTTTAAGGATTTGTTTCAGTGTGAGACTAGATCAAATCAACAATCATATGCCAGCAGGTCAATTCTTATTTACAGTGACTGTTTTCTGGGTTTTCCAGTAAGAGAATATTCAGAAGTGCATTCCGATTCCCTTCTCCTGAGGCTGTCCCGGGACTGTGCAGCTTCCCCAAGGCCACACAGGCTGGCTCCACAGTGGGGAATCGAACTCCCAACTTCTGATTCTGCAGCAAGATGTTTAACTCACTGAGCTATCTAGCCATATACCAGATCACTTCCTCTTTATTCAAACAAATAGTTCGGTTACTTTGTTCTCCTTCTTTTGCAATGAATAACCAACCAGTGCTGGATTGTAGCGTAGAGTTCATCAGACAGGATATGCATGTTTTTCCTTCTTTCTTTCCAAGACGTTACTAATTTATACCTGTAAGCTCACTTTACTGTCCTTGTACACTCTGCTCTCATAATGACCGGAAATACTGATTGGGGTGGTGGGGGAGAAGGTAAGGACTAACATGATAACATGGAGTTAAAGAGGAGAATATAGAGACGTTTTTATCCCTTCTTATGTTCCTGTGTTCTTAAATGTTCCAACGACGACTTAAGAGGAAGCAAACACAAATATAGAAGACACATAAGTTCTAGCCACGTTTTAAAATAAACAAACATGCAGTAAAATCTGATAAACCCTTGTAATTTTATGGTGGGTGATGATTTAACGAAAAGCAGTGACTCATTAGTCAGGAAGCCACTAATATGCACAAAAATGACATGAGGGAAAATACTTATTGGAACCATATGCCCCCCAAAAAGAGTATAAGTCTGCAGAAGTGTCTGCCTTAGGGCGTGTTTTTTTTTTTGCATGTTTCATCTCAGACTCAAATTGTTTGTTCGTTTTTGCATCTCCTCTCCCAGAAGCTAATTTTATCTTGCTAATACATGTCTCCTAAATGTGTGGATCAGGTCTTTTCTCCATACACACAATCTTCTAGTCTTTTATATATATATATAGTAGCAGCAGCTTTAGCTTCAAAACAATCCAAGCAAAGACGCCAGGCTCACAGTTGCCGGTCAGTTAAAAAGTTAAACTGCCAAGCAACCCTCTGCCTCTTCTTGCTTTATGGTTGCCCAGTTCTGTTAGCCTCTGTGGAGTTGTTGTGGCCAAATGTTTGTGGAGGTTGGTATCTCTGACCCTCTAGATGCTGCAAGATCACACCTCCCATCAATCAACTCGGGACAACATCTTCATTCATTTTCTTATACCGAGCATCTAGCAAATTGCTACTCTGGACGGTGGACAGAAAGTACAACAATAACAGCCATGAAAATAATTAAAAACACGTTCTAAAATATGCCAGTAGGAAACAATAAAAACAGACAGGAGGAAAAGAAGAGCCCTTTCTTCCTCCTCCCTACATTCAGTCGATTCAGCTTCTAGTGGTTGTTTTCTGGGCCTCTCGAGTTGTTGATATTTGTAGGCACATGATCTGTGAGGACCTGATCAGATGGACAGTCAAACTTGGCAGAAGACCTAGCCAGGTTGGGATTATAGGCATTACACTAAAACAACATCTGATGGGGGGGGGGAGGCACAGTTGACTACCCTGATCAAATACTTGTGATCTTCCCCAACCCAGGGCCCTCTAGACAGGTTGGACCACAAATCCTATCATCCCAGCCAACATGGCATGCTGACTGGGATGATAGGACTTGGAGGAGGATCTAGACTGGAGAAAGCCTTGAGCATTATCCTAAGCCAAGATTTTTCTAGGAAATCTAGCTCTGGATGGTGTGACTTCGATCTCAGAGCTGCCACCATGAGCAGACATAACCAGGAAATAAGCTTTAGGTAGAAGCTATGGAACTCGTTTTTTGAAAAGACGTGAGTTTTTAAACAGTGTATGAGACCTAGCATGGAATTGGCCTTCTTCACTGTCGTCAGCACACCAAGATCTCTTTCCAGATCCGTCATGGACAGCTCAGAACTGTTTCACCAGTCCCTGCTCAGCGGAAAAGGCTTCAGGAGTTAACCTAGAGGCAACATCCGGAGCTGGAGTCCCGAAGGCAGTTCGTGTCGTTCTGCCAACTCCTGCGACGTTGCTGGAACCAGTTGTATTGGCTCTTGCCTTTCCATTGGACCATTTCAGCAACGTGGAGAGGGGGGATTTGCTGCTTGGGTAACAGCCTATCCTCCATACTACTTTACCCAGGCTTCATGCTCTGGAAAGGAGACATTTCGATGCAGAGCATGTTACCAGGATCTCTCGAGACTGAAGGATGCCTATGCTGTGCTATATCTCTTTCTCCTAATAAGATGACCTATCCCTATTCCAATTCAGGATTCTTTTGTTTGACACTGCGTTCTGTGTGATGATTGGCGAGGACGATAGGATATGCAGTCTGGCACTTCTGGAGAGCATTGAGCCAAGGAAAGTTTTTTTTTCAGAGAAGTCAGACAGCAGTTGAGCATTCCGAATTATCAGGATGGTGAAGTCTATACATCACTCAGTTTAAAATAAATTTTAAAATATTGGCAACATGAATGTAAAGAGTGGGATCCCATCTTCAAAGAACGAAGTTGGTAGTGTGGTAGAGAACAGCAGTCTGTTTTAGGCTTTGACTGTGACTTACATAAGTTGCTTAGATGGTAAAAAGGCCTGGGAGGGGGTGGACTTCCATTTATCCAGCTGAACAAAAGGCTCTCCTAGGGCGAATGCATTCAATGCCTCTTTCATACAGGGGATCAATGGAAGATGGCACAGCAGCCCCTTGGTGAAAACTTACTGCTAGTTCTGAGCACCAGAAACCTTGTTCTGCTTTTTTTTTTTTCATTCTAAATGCTGGCGTGGATGTTTCTCAGCGCAGCCCTGATTTTTCCCTTGCGTTTTTGTCAATGAAGATGACACACTCGCACTGGCTTAGCTCAGCGGACACACGCCCATTCCTGGCACATGCCTGTCGCTGCAGGAAACACCACACCCAGTGGCTACCTTGCTTGTCTGGACGTTGCACAGAAGAATGTGTTTACACAGAGCAGGCCTTGTGATTGCTTTGGGATGTCTCCTTTCCTCACACACGCAAAACCCAACCTCAGGATTTCCCCTACGTAGATTAAAATGAAGGTTGGTCTGTCTTAGCTTTGAAGACCTTTTAACACGCTATTGGTCTTTGTTCAGACAACTTGAGAATACTCATGGTGCCTTTTTCATCCATAAATACTCCAGCCAACAGTTTTCCTATGCATGTGTGCAAAAGACCGGGGGGGGGGGGGGAAACGGGACTCCTAAGTTTAGGTAAAGGTAAAGATTCCCCTTGACAATTTTTGTCCAGTCGTGTTCGACTCTAGGGGGCGGTGCTCATCCCTGTTTCCAAGCCATAGAGCCAGTGATTTTGTCCGAAGACAATCTTCCATGGTCACATGGCCAGTACGACTTAGACCGAGGTGGTCCCTATTTATCTACTTGCATTTGCATGCTTTCGAGCCGCTAGGTTGGCGGGAGCTGGGACAAGCGACGGGCACTCACTCCGTCATGTGGATTCGATCTTACAACTGCTTGGTCTTCTGACCCTGCAGCACAGGCTTCTGCGGTTTAGCCCACAGCGCCACCACGTCCCTTTTAAGTTTAGCAAGACACAAAAGACAATGCTGGATTTAGTACAACTCTGAGAGACAATAGGCTTAAACATGACAAGGCCCCCCAGCTAGAGGCAGAGACAAACAAATATTCATGATGTCAAAGGAGCGTGAGTTTTACCAGGATTTGCATCTGAACTTCCCCTTAAAAACCCAAGAAAGTTGCTTCCCTTTAAGATAGCATTAAGAAATACACTTCTCTGTTGGATCTTCTCTACTGGAGATTTTCTGTTGTTGTTTGTTTGTTTGTTTGTTTGTTTGTTTGTTTGTTTTTTGGTTTTGTCTATCTTTGTGTTACATGTAAGCTTCCAACCAGAAATCTTTCATGGCAGACATCAAATGGGTAAGGGCCAGAGCTCTAAACTCTACCCACTGGTACACAGTGGTCTTAAAAATAAACCATGCTTCCAAGAGGGGTAAGAAGTAGTAGAAAGTCACAGGGGGAAAGCCCCGTAGTTCGTAAGACAAGAGGAACCTCGGTGGGAGAAAATATCAGCAACATGGGCGCAGAACCTGGAGACCCCAGCAAGACAGACAGACAGCATGGCAGTACCTAGGCCTGTGAGCAGAGTGTGCCATTCTTACTTAAGGGGGACTTTAAGGATGCCCAGCAATGGTAGGAAAATAAGAAAAATAAGGTTCTAGGCGTGAGTGGTGTGGACTGACCCTATCTCCTGCCGGAGAGAACACTCTCTCACTGGGCACACCAGTTGGAGGGCAAGAACATGAACCCTACTACCTTATCCATGAGAGTGTTCCTTCCATCATGCTAACCAAGCCCTGAGAATTTAAGATCTCCTAGCTGGCTTTCTCACCAGTAATGACACATGTTGCACTCTCAAAGCTTCAGAGGGCATGGGCCACTTGATCCATAATGACCCACGCTTCTCTGACCAGAGGAGCACCCTCACCGATGGAGGTCTCCATGACCATATCATGGAATGCCTTTGAGTGCTCCACCACTCTTTCAGGCAGATAGAAAGTGGAGTTCCATTGAGTTGCGACATCCTAAATTAGGTGGTGAAGTGGCAATCCAAAGTTTTCTTTGGAACACATGTTCAATCAGTCTTATAACAAAGTGACTGTTTCCCCCTTCTTGGGAATCAATATTTCAGCCCCTGCAGCCTGGATTCTTTCCTTAATAAAAAAAAAGCAGATGAGGCCAACCATTCTCTTTCAAGATAAGCAAGATTTGTGTTTTCAATTTAGGTGATCTATTTTAAATCTGGGGTCATTTGGGGCTGTCTAATTCTGAAAAGAAAGAAACAGTGTAAAAAAAATCATAAACTGAAACGTCTTTCTTGAAACTTCACCACATTTAGTACCCAGCAAGAGCAGACTGTCTGCTATGCTGTGAAGGTGTAGAGAGAGAGAGTGTGCCGTGCCAAATTTGAGGCTGATATGACCCCCAATTTAAAGGCTATACATTTTTGTTTGGGTTGCCCCCATTTTTAGAATTGCTTTGTCAAATATTGATTTGGTCTATTGCCCAGTAACATAGCTGCACGGTCATGCAGTTATAATAAACTGCACCAGTTTCACCTCCCATTGACTGTGTACTGTAATTTACCCACAGCCACACAAGTAGGAACACAATGTTCCACCACAATGTTCTGGGTGACTTTGCCTAGCTTTTCTATCTTCAGGCACAATACAGTTCAAACTCCAGGTGACCAGCTCTGGAATCTTCTTGTCCTTTGACTCAGGCAGGAAATGTCTTGGGACGGATCTGGCAGAGTTCCTGTGTGAGAGGCATTAACGGCAAAGCCAAAGATTCATACGGAAGGCTTCTTGTTCTGTATGTCTGTCTTTGGCCAATACACTAAACCAGCTCTCATCAGCCAATGGAAGGCAGGTTGGTCTACGGTTGTTAGAGTGTTGGCACCCAGTCATACCTTACAGGGTTGTTGTGAGGAGAAAGAGTGATAGGGGCAAGTGTGTGAATTTCACCCGTGACTCCTTAATAGGGAATGGCAGGATATAAATGGAAGAGAAGGGCATAAATGGAAGTGAAGTTTCCCTGGAAAAGACCCTGATGCTGGGAAAGTGTGAGGGCAAGAGGCAAAGGGGACGACAGAGGACGAGATGGTTGGAAAGTGTCACTGAAGCGACCAACATGAATTTGACCCAACTCCGGGAGGCAGTGGAAGACAGGAGGGCCTGGCGTGCTCTGGTCCATGGAGTTACGAAGAATCGGACATGACTTAATGATAAAACAACAACAACAAATGGAATAAATAGGCCTTGGGCAGCTTCATCAAGGGGTACAATCCCTTGAGTAGCAGGGTATCCCTTCGCCAGGGGGAATTTCACTTAGAAGAAGGACATTCTTTCCTCAAGTTTTCAGGCAGTAATGGGGACACGGTCGCCGGCCTCAATAACAGGAATGAGACTTGCCAGCAGAAAAGCAAAGCTGCAGTACAGCTCATCCCAAAGAAGCTTTTTGATCCTCGTCATCAAACAGTTATTCTCTGTGTGATGGTGTGGGTTAGTTTTGGGGAGGGGGGGGGAACCCTGAAACTGATGACTTCATCAGTTCTGGATCTTAGTTAATGGAAAATGGGAAGCCGGAACGACTGCAGTAGATCAGTCTGCTTATTGCAGAAGAAAATAGCATAAGCTGCAGCGCTTGGAAACCTTTACGAAAATCTATATTTAGTAGCTGTTATTCTTATTCTCTTCATTGTCATACTTAGATCCAAACCGCTGAAAAATTAAAGGATATAGCTATGAGTGCTGTATAGACAGCAGCGGAGGGAGGGGGGAAATCCTCGCACTTATTTGCTGAATGAGTCATTGAAAACATTGCCAGGCAAACATACTTCCATTCAGTTTTATTTGTCCTCCTCTTGCCGCTAGGCGATTGAAAACATTTGTTTTTCCCAAGTAGAGGGAGGAAAGGAAATTAACTAAAGGGTTTTTATTTTAAAGTGGATGCTTCCCTGATGAAGGCCACAACAGGCATGGGACATGTGTGAAGTGCCGTGATTAAAACATCTCTTTTAAGCAATTTCAGAGTTGGGGAGATGATTGGAGAATAGTCTTCGGGGTGGAAGTGGACTGCATAATCCTGTAACCTGTGTTGGTTTCTTAATCATCACACAGTCACACACACACACCCAAAGTATCTGTTACCTGTATTTGTGAAGGCTTTCACGGCCGGGATCTAATGGTTGTTGTGGGTTTTTCGGGCTCTTTGGCCGTGTTCTGAAGGTTGTTCTTCCTAACGTTTGAAGATGCCGGCCACAGAGACTGGCGAAGCGTTAGGAAGAACGACCTTCAGAACGCGGCCAAAGAGCCCGAAAAAACCACAACCTGCAAGTAATGTTGGAAGGAGACAGGTAAGGACTGCTGGGTAAGCTTGATGGCTGAGATTAGAGACTGGGAGTTCAATTCCCCACTGTGCCTCCCTGATAAGGTCCCTTCTAAGATGATGATACAGATACCTCTCCTTCCCGTCCCAGATGAGTGCTTGGAACTAACATTCTGTGAGAAGAAAAGCCCCCAAAGGCTATCTCTTCCACAATGCCATAGCCCTAAGGATGCCCATCAAAACCAGCCCCCTTTACAAAAAGGTGGCCAGAAGGACTCCCAAGGACCCAGCTGGGTCAGTGGCTCTTCGTCTGTTCTTCACTGGTGGGTGTGGCTGTCATCTTCCTCTTTTTTGAAGCGACCAATTCTTCCTTCCAATGGCGATAAAAACACAAGGAATGGGCCGCTCTAGCAGTGAGCCATTGCGGGTGGTTCTGCCACAATCCCTCACTTTCTGCCCCCTTGCAGTGACCCACTAACCCTGGCTAATGGCAGGACTCCTTTTTCTCTTGAGAAACATCTGTGGAGGAAAAAAAAGACATCTTGAAAAAAATATTCAAGAAATCGACTTCCCCCTGGAACGTCTCTTACGGAGCTTCGTCCAAGGAGAAATTGAAAACTTCTGACCCAGAGGCTCTGAAGCAGACAATGGGCTTCGAAGTTATGGCACCACAGTGTTAAACGCCATCCCCTCCACACACACACACCAGGTAGGAAGGGATACAAAAATAAACTATGCATTCAGGAGGGATGCAAAGCACCCATTGTCATGGGGAAGAAAATTGCTGTAGTAAGTGGAGGAGGCTCTTGAGAGTCCCCTGGACTGCAAGGAGAACAAATCTATCTATTTTGAAAGAAATCAACCTTGAGTGCTCACTGGAAGGACAGATCCTGAAGCTGAGGCTCCAATACTTTGGCCATCTCATGAGAAGAGAGGGCTCCCTGGAAAAGATGCTGGTGTTGGGAAAGTATGAGGGCAGGAAGAGAAGGGGACGACAGAGGACAAGATAGATGGACAGGTCACCGAAGCTGCCAACATGAATTTGACCAAACTCCGGGAGGCAGTGGAAGACAGGAGGGCCTGGTGTGCTCTGGTCCATGGGGTCATAAAGAGTCGGACATGACTTAATGACTAAACAACAAGAACAAGACAAATTAAATAGGAAGGAGAATGCTTGTTGTGGATTTTTTCGGCTCTTTGGCCATGTTCTGAAGGTTGTTGAAGGAAAGAGAATGTTGCGGGGATGGCAGAGAAAATATGGATTATATTGTCGGACCTGGTACATTAAAGAGAACAAACCCCCACCCCCCCAAAATCCTTAGTTTGCAGATCTGTACCCATCCGTACTACCTGTATCAAGAGATGGGAAGGCTAGTAAATTTCCATCAAAGATAAGATCGTCTCCCACATGTTCAGATGTTGGGTACCAGTTAAAAGTGTATCTGTTTGCATAAGCTTTGGGGGTGGATGAGGAACACAAATGATGTCAGCGTATGGAGTCAAGACTTGCTGCTTGCTTGCACCCCTTGCCTTGCATTTAAGCAACACAGTCTCCAATCTGCCCTTTTTAGATGTTGGTAATTTGAGCTGGGCATGATTTTAAGGAAGTGTTTTGTTTTGTTTTTAAATTATGGTTAATTTTTTTTATTCCTTTCACTTTGATTCCTTTGACGTGAACAATTTTTCCCCAACTGTGGTTTTAGAGACTTGCAATTTTAGATTGCATAAAAATTATTTTAGATTCTAGATAGATGCTTTTAACGGTGTGTTTTTAATGCGAGTGGGTTAGAGCCATCCCGGGTTCTTACGGTGAAGGCCAGGATATTAATATATCTGGTGAGGGCTGTTGAGAGTCTTTTTCTTTCCCACTCAACTCCCAGCTGCTCCTGTTCTTAACAGTTAATCCGTCCGCAGAAGGTTGGATTCTGCACAGCCACTAGACAGTCAGCCCGAATGACTTCAAGCTAAAAAAAAACTCCCCTTGCGTCCCTGTCGAGTTTCCTAGAATGGTTTTTGTGGTCAAAGTGATGTCAGCGCATGCTGTCAAGTTTCTCCATGCACTCCCTCCTCCACCCTAACCATCCCCCCCCCCCACCTGCCCACCCACCAGCCACTTGCCCTGCTGTGGCTACAGAAGTTAAATAAGAGGTGATTCTCTCTTTCAGCCTCTGAGCTGGAATTGGTTTTGCAGTTATGTGGTGCTCTGGAAAGTAGGTTACTGGGTCAAGAACAACAAGTTCTGACTGTTTGCCAGGGAGTTCTCTTTCCCCCCCTCCCTCTCGCCTCCCTTGATCATGTTTGTACCGCTGTGACCTGCCCGGCTGAAATGGGTCTAAACTGTCCCCCCCCCCCGCCCAAATGCAGGCAGTGTCCTAAAGTAAGTAAGTAAGTAAGTAAGTAAGTAAGTAAGTAAGTAAGTAAGTAAGTAAGTAAGTAAGAAAGAAAGAAAGAAAGAAAGAAAGAAAGAAAGAAAGAAAGAAAGAAAGAAAGAAAGAAAGAAAGAAAGAAAGAGAGGGAGGGAGGGAGGGAGGGAGGGAGGGAGGGAGGAAGGAAGGAAGGAAGGAAGGAAGGAAGGAAGGAAGGAAGGAAGGAAGGAAGGAAGGAAGGAAGGAAGGAAGGAAGGAAGGAAGGAAGGAAGGAAGGAAGGAAGGAAGGAAGGAAGGAAGGAAGGAAGGAAGGAAGGAAGGAAGGAAGGAAGGAAGATGATGACAACGACAATGATTGTACTTTAATAGAAAGCTGGCTTGAAAAAAATTGGGCATTTACCCATTTTGCTTGTTGTTGTCTATGCAAAGTATAGTCCTCTAGATTTTTTTGGGACTACAACTACCATTAGCTCTAGATAGCATAGTGAACAACTGGGACTGATGAGAGTTGTAGTCTTGCACCCCTAATTCATAAACCAATAGGTGGCCGCAGCATTACAGGCTTTCAGAGGTGATCTTTAAAAAATATTATTATGATTTTAGCACTTCTGCCCGGAGTTGTGGCTGAGAATCGTGGAACTTTAGAATGCAAAATGCATGCTCTGTCACTCTCTTTATAGCTCTTGGCTAACAAGGCTGGGTAAGGATTCTGAGAACTGGAAAACTCACTTAGTAGTTGGTGAAGTTTTGATTGGTTGCAATAAGGCTATGGCTCTATCTTTACTTGTCAATTTTCCCTGCTAAGCCCCAGTTCAAAATTATGCCTTTGCAAACGATGGCAAACTGCCTTTTCTAAGCCTCGCCCTTTCCAAGGGAAAAAACAATTCTTTCCCAATACCGAGGAGTTGTCAGGATCAGCGAGTGAATTTGCATGAAACACATTGAACGCTCGAAGGAGCGCTCACCAAATGTTAATTGGGACATGCAGACCGGCCCATGTTCCTTGTGACCTCCCAACCCTTCTCCCCATCAGTGACTCCCCCAGCATCATCCTGTGCCATGTCCAAATCTCAAGCACTTAGTGTCCTCTTCTGGTTGGGCTGATCTATATATGGAACAGGGCATCCCATAATACTCTGTGGTGAGCTCCGAAGTCATCCATGATGCTTCCAGCTTCTGATTGGAGGCAAGAATGATCCAAAGCAAGGGCAACTAGATGGTTGCAGATCTGGATCCGTGGATAGATTTCTGAGTGGTTTCCTGTAGATTGGGAGGATTTCTGGTAGTTAACAACTGTTGGTTAACATCTGATTTCAGCAACACCAGTAAGTAAATCATTCCTTCCCCCTCCTAAATTATCCAGTGGAATCAAAGCAAACGTGGGTTAACCAGGAGCATATATTTTTTTTGCACAGGAAGACATATTCTTTTGAGCTGAGTTCAGTTTCACCTGCAGTTCACTAGGCTGTAATTTTCGCCCCCCGTGTTTGTTAGGATTGACTATAGGACTGGCTTCATTATAAAGTATTTTAGGAGGAAGACAGAGGCGCAGAAAGAACCCTGTTCCCCCATTGGTTCAGAGTCTTTATCTTTTGGTAGCTCATGTTGTTTGGTTTTTCAAACAATCCGAGGAGGAAAACCATCTGTCCCATTGAGGTATTCTTCCAGGGCTCACCGTCTTGCAGAGTTTGGTCTCACAAGATTCCCTAGCTAGCACAGCTCTAAAGAAAGCAGCAATGTTTCTGGGTTCTAGATTCTTCAGATACACCATGCAGCAGCCAAGAACTGTTCTAGGTCCAGCATCAAAATAGGTAGGCTGGATGAGTGGATAGACAGAGAGAGAGACTGACTGACTGACTGACTTCATTACAGTGACCAATATCCAAAACATAAACCATCAATATATAAAAGGTGTTGCTCTAAAGAATGTGCCAAGATTGCATCAGCATACATCCGCCTCTCTGCGAGGGGCTGCCCTTGAAGGTGGTTCAGAAACTGGAGCCAGGCTGGTGTCAGGAACATCAAAAAATGATCATTATTTTTCATCTGTCCTGGCACTTTTGCACCGACTGCTGCTATGCTTCCAGGCCACGTTCAAGGTGATGATGCCGACATTTAAAGCCCTAAATGGTTTTGGACCTTTGCTACTTATCTGAGCACCTCTCCCTCAAAATGTTCACCCCTCCCACCTGCACCTCATATATTGGGATGTTACTGGAGGCCAGCCCGAAGGAGGCCCAGTAACCAGCAATGTGAAAGCTGGGCCTTCTCCGTGGTTGCCGAATCGTTGTGGAACTCTCCCCCAACAGAGGTGTGATGGGTCCTTCCCTCTTTGGCTTCAGAAGACCATTCGAAACACGGCTCGTCACGCAAGCCTTCCAGAGCCTTACCTGTGATGAATTGGGTTTTGATCACCTATTTTGGAATAACTATTCACTGTTTTGCTGCCATTTGTTGTACCTTTGTATTGAATAGTGCCTAGCCACTAGATGGGCAGGATAAAAATGTAGGTAGGTAGGTAGGTAGGTAGGTAGGTAGGTAGGTAGGTAGGTAGGTAGGTAGGTAGGTAGGTAGGTAGGTAGGTAGGTAGGTAGGTAGGTAGATAGATAGATAGATAGATAGATAGACAGACAGACAGACAGACAGACAGACAGACAGACAGACAGACAGATAGACAGATAATCCCTAAGGTAAAGACTTGGCCACTTTCAAATCTCCTCACTCCATTTTCACTCCATATTTTGAATGTTACTGGGAGCCAGGGTTGGAAGAAGGCATCTTCTGCCATCCGAGAGTATTCCGTGAAGCTTTTCTTTTCAAAATTACAGGTTTCCTTTCCGGAGAAAGGAGCTTCAAAAACAACAATGTTATGCAACGGGGTTGCTTTAAAATTAGGTTAAAAAGATGTCTCAGGATGTTTCTTTCTTCAGATCGTTGTTCTTCATTTCCCCCCCCCGCTGCCCCCCCCCCCCCGGTAATCTTCCTCAGGACCAATTATCTCTTGACAGCAGTCTGTAACTAGGACTGATCCATTATAGCTGTCAAATATTACAGGCCCTGAGCACCTTACTTGGGGGAAATGTTGTAGCTCACAAGCCGCTTGTTTTCTCTTTTATATGTTTCCTTCTTCAGCAGCACAGTTGCAGTACCTCAAGCAGGAGTGAGAGCTTTAATGGGGGGGGGGGGGGAAGGGACACGGTGTCCTTTCAAATGTAAATTATGTATGTTTTTGCTTTAGAACTCAAAGAAATGGAAAAGGAGAAATAATAAGCTTCTTGTCACTGCAGGAGGGCACCCTAGATATTCTTGCCAACAAGACAGTGAAAGGTCGGTTTCTCAGCAATTAGGATGGGGCTCCTATTGGCGGACGTTGACAGCGTGTGTTCGATTGTTTCCTGTGGCAGATGAAAAACTTGGTGCTGTTTATTAACGACACTGTTTGCAAAGAAGCTTCACTTTTTCTTTCTTAGCAATAGGTTTTGTTCTTTTTGAATCATGGTTCCTCTTGGCTGAGAGTGAATTTTGGCTAGAAGGACCTCCAGCGATGCAGCAAGAGAGTGCAGGGACCTACAGAGCAGAATTAGCTTCAAGTCTTTGCAGAGTAGACCACCCCTTTTGGTTCTCATCAACCACCACTTGCAGTTTCAATAGCTCACTCTTGAGACATTGGTAAGAGAAAGAATAAAAGCTTATGTTTTACTCACAGTTCTGAACAGATCAGTATATTGTAGTGAAATGACTGGTTACAAAACAGGTCTTAACTGGCTACATGACCACATGCTAACTGTAGACTAATGGACAGCAGACTGAAGAGTGAGGGGGAAATATTCTTAAGCCGAGAGGCATGGTTCTCTTCAAAATCAGAGGCAGAGAGGGAACGGAATGTGAGAGGGCAGAATAAAAAGGAAGGGGAAAATCAGTGAAGTATTTCCCCACATTTATACACTGTCCTGGCAGGAGGGGGCTGAACATAGGACAAAACTGCTTACTGTACTTGATGATCCCAGGGGATGAATAGGGGCTTTTAATCCTGTAGATTTTTAGACCTACAAGTCTTGTCAACTCTACCCAACATGACTAATAGGTTCAGAAGCTGTAGATTAATGTCTTTGGAGTGGAGTCCCAGAAGGGTATCCATCTGGGCTGGCCACTTATACACGTTCAAGAAGGAAGATACACATGGACACCGATTTGGGGTGGAACTGCGTTTGATAATTTATGTGTACGGTTGTAACATTAGAAAACGTTGTAATTTAAACAAGAGTTACGAGGCATTTTACCTGAGTTTGGAAGACTTTCTAAACGGCTGCTCCCCTTTGCAAATCAACCTTTCTCCATACCAGTTTGGCGTAGGGAAGACAAGCCGCTTTATTTCAAAACAAGTTAGTCCAAAACCCAGTGTCTTTATTTATTGCTATTGTTTAATGGTTGTCCGTCTCAGATCCTGTGAGTGAAAGATGCACAATCAAGCTTCCCCCTCCCCAGAAAGTAGGGAGCAGTGGGGGGGGGGTTCCAAATCGTGAGTTGTGTCCGAGTCCTTGGGGGGAAATAACCCACGTCAAGTCCACGTTTAGTCACTGGTGCCACTCAAGTCAGACTTGGCAGTGAGAGCCACAACTCAAGACCCGGTTGGGGTATTTTGTTTAGAATCCTAGGCATATTTTGCGAAATCTGGGATCTCTCTGGGCCAGGTTAAGTGCAACACAAGGAGTGTAGTGGCTTCTTGCAGGGTTGGTGTTAGAAGTACCCCATTTGGATGCACCCCTTTCGCACGGACACAAACACACTCAATTTAAAGTTTATTGCAGTGTGTGAAATGCAGAAGGAGGAAGATCAGGTCCCTTAAGGTCCCTGATCCATAACTAGCATCGCCTGGATGAAGGCATTACAGCTCAGGCAAAATAGGCGGCATCCACTTCTTAAAGATTACCCTTCACTACCAAGAGTGGTTGACTTTCATGGAGTTGTAGATGGATGGATCCCTCCGAAGGCCACAGGGCTGAGAAAAGCTCCTATATAGCATCATCTGTCTGACAATTTGATCTGGGAGTGTCGAAGAGAGATCAAAGTTCTTGGGGGGAAAAGCTGAAGGGTCAAGGGAGCACAAGAGTCACTGATTCTGTTACCCATCAGTTCCAATCAATACAGTGGTGCCTTGCTAGACAATTACCCCGCATGACAGTTTTTTCGCTAGACACTGACTTTTTGCAATCGTTATAGCAATTCACAAAACAGTGATTCCTATGGGGGAATTTCGCTGGACAATGTTTGGTCCCTGCTTTGCAAATCAATTTTCGCTAGACAATGATTTTGATAGCTCCCTCCGTGCTTGCAAAACGGGTGTTTTCGGGACCTAAGCTTCACAAGACAGCTATTTAAACAGCTAATCAGCGTTTTGCAAAGCGGCTTTCCTATGGCCGATCTTCGCTAAACAACGACGATTCTTCCCCATTGGAACGCATGGAACAGGTTTCAATGCATTCCAATGGGGAAATGCTTTTTGCTAGATGATGATTTCGCTAATCAGCGATTTCAGTGGAACGGATTATCATCATCTAGCGAGGCACCACTGTAATTTGGATAAGGAAAGAAAGAATGGAGAGCAGGCCCCTCCCCTTAACTTGATTTCTTTTTATCAACATACCTTCAAAACAGAGAAGTGCAGCCTAGGCTGACGCCGCTTGACAAGTTCCTTGCCAGCAGCACCATTCTAGAAAGTGTGTTTACTTCCCCTCCACCCCCACCCCCACCCCCCTACTCCCAGGCATGTTAAATAACTGTCCATCATGTAAGCTCTGGCCTCCTGGAGCGTAGGAGGTGGATGCTTCTCTGGAGGGATTTAACACAGTTATGTAAAAGTCACAGAAAACGATTCCAAATCACTTCGGATAGATTATAGTTCTAGTTTTCCAGCCCCTGGCATTCTTGGTGAAACATTCTGTTATTGTGGCAAAAGATGCATCTTCAGGTTGGGGCCCACTCCGACAGATGTATTTCATTTAAGGATGAATTCTTTGCCTCCTCCTTACTTTAACAATAGCAGCCTTGGAGAGATGAGCAAGATCAGACTACAGTATGCGGGGAGGGAATCTGTGTTCCCCAGAATGTTGTTCCGATTGAAATGCCCTCCTCCCAAAGCGGCTGTTCACTGTGGGGAGAATAGGAATCTATCAACTATATTAAAAAATTCTGTAAATTAGAAAAGTGTTGGTCTTTATGCACACATATCAATCAAATCAGTGATGAGAAAGAAAAGGCAGAGCCTAGCGGAATTCCCCCAGATCTTTTAAAGCCGCTGGTCCATGACGCCTCATCCTTGTATAATTAATAGGTAGAGCTTAATCAAAAGGCAAATGGAAACAATGCCCAATATATGTCTTCAAAATGCTAGCTAACAAGGGATCTAGGGCAGCTTCCTGAAAAATAAATTAGTTTCATTCAACATTTGTTTAAAGAAAAAAAAAACCTCCTGTGTCCTAAAATTGATTATATTTCTGAATCTATTTGTGATGTAGACACAACAGAGCAGGTTGAATGGCAGCAACTAATTATCAAGTCTAAGCCTACCACACCCACATAGTCATATCTTGGGTAGTGGAGAAGAGTAAAAATTACCTTTATAATTCCACCCACTTCTGATTCTTGCCCTGTCCACATGCCATTCCAACAGTGAGCATTAAACTATATTAAACACATTTGTCGCATTTTGAGAAAAACTGCTCCCTCAGGTGGCGAAAGACAACTGTGATTTCCTCACCTTCCTATCTTGCATTTAGTGTGCTTCATTTTGTGAGTAGTCATTGAATGGTAAACATGAGCTACGTTTCCAAGTCTGATATGCAGGTCTGAGGAAAGCTGGCTGCAGGAGGGAAAGGCAGTCTAAGGGTTTGCGATACTCATTTCCCTTAACGTTTAATTTGACTCTAATGATAACAGGAAAATGTTTTCTAACTCTGGTGGGGAATATCCAAGAAAATCATAAGGATGGCATATCAGGCAAAATCCAAAGAAGCAAAACAAAAGGCAAAAACATGTGGCCCCTTAAAGACAAGCTATTATACTTTAATGTGAGGTTTCGTGGACATGTCCACTTTGTCAGACATATGCAAACAAAAGGATATAATGGATGAAATAAGGAGAGCATTCTAAATAGTCATTAGATGTAGTAGTCTTGGGTGTGTGGTACATATCACTGCAAGTGATTTATGGCCCATGTTTGGTTTTGGGTTCTGTTGTAAACATTCATCCAAGAGATAGAAAACAGACATCAGACCTGAGCAAGAATGGGGGGGGGGATAGAGAAGGGGTGTGTATGTGGGGGTGAAGACTGGGGACTCAGTTAAAAACTCAAGCAGAGGGGAGACTATGTGAAAGTAAATATAAAAATGAAGGAAGATAGGAACCATGTGTGTTAATGTAGGGAATATTGACAGTATCCCCTTTGAGCCTTGTGATGAGAGATGGGCTTGTTAGTTGTGACGAAAATAACAGTGGCAGTAGATAACAGCATAAGTATTACATCTGATAATGACCTTTAAAACCTAGGTTTACATTCATTCCATTTGTATGGGTATCCATCATGAGCATAAATTTTATCTTAGCTGTTTCCCTCTGTATTCTTTATTTGTAATGATTCTGTTCTAAAATAGTGACTTTCAGATCTTCTACAGAGTGTCCTGGTAGATTGATATGTTTGGAGACAGGTTTCTGTGGATTGTGTAAGGACAGCATTTTCTCAGTTCCCACGTCGTGCCTCTTTTAGCATTCCCCCCCAAGACTATAGTTCTTCAAAATCCCTAAGCCAGTTCTGTGCTTTGCCACTAAGGGTGGCTTGCCCAGTTTTAATACAAAATTAGTAAAATCCCTATTGTTCCAGAATCCATTACACTGTGTGATTTTAATTACATTACAGCTCAGACAAAGTAGGCTGCATCAGCTTCTTCAAGATTACAGTGTACTGCCAAGAGTGGGTGAATCTGAAGCTCTCCCGCAAAATGTTCACATATTTTTTTCTTGACCGTGGTTGGAAAAGATGTGAGATAAGTGGGAGGCCTACTGGGTACAAGGATCGATAATCATTTTCTCAGGTTGCCATGTGATCTCAATGTACTTCCACCTGTATTGAATTCTCCACGTTGTTTTTTTGCCAATTTTAATGACATGAATTCCAGGCCTTAACCATGCTCTGAAGCAAGAAGTGTGTCAGGTTACTAAAAGTGAGAGAGACCGCAACTGACGGGAGAAAATGTGTTGCCCCGAAAGAAAAATAAAGCAAAAGGAGGTCAGTGTGACTTGAATAAAAGTCTTTCATTAAACTGGAAAGATAAAGGTGGTTAAAAAAAGCTAAATTTACTTGCATAGTAACTCACCTAGAACATCTTCAGGGGCCAGTGGCATATCTCGGATCTGTTGATGAAAAAGAAATGGTTCTATTCCTTGTGCTTTTCATCATTCCATATCTTGAGTCGTCTCTGCATCTTAAATGAATAAATCAGACTTCTGTGCTGAAGTAACTCATATTCTGAAAGTCCAAGCAGTATTTTGTAGCTTTTGCCAAACATCCTTCAAAGCCCTGTTTTCCTTAACGAGAAATACATCAGACTATACCTGAGAACGTGAGACCGGTTTTCTTTCCCCAGGTATATGAAACATTTAGTCTACTGTATTGTTTTAAACGTCTCTTAATTGTTTATTTGTAATTACGGCTTTTGTTTTGTTGGTCTATTATATACACAAATAGTGCTCTTCGTGTAATTTACGCTTATCCTGTGCTCTTTGTCTCCATGAGGATGACAGACAACCTAGAAATATTTTTAACATGAAATAAACAAAACAGGTAAATAATAAAGAACTGTTATCTGAAAGGAAATACACTTTCTTTATTCCAAAGGTATAATTAATACTTCAGTCACTTAGATTAGCCTTCTTAGAGTACATGTTGCCTTTCTAATTAGCTTTCTGTCATCTTCTAGATAGGTTGGACTACAATCATCATCAACCTGTTGTGGGGGGTGATGGGAGTTGTAATTCATCACATCTGGGCAATTTGGTAGCAGAAGGCTGAATTAGTTGGACAAGATGTTCAGGTTGTTTTAATGTTGCACCATGAGACCTACATGATGTGACCCAGGACTTTTGTTGTGCTGTCCGAGTGGACATTCTAAATCCACCTCCATCTTTCTCTCACCCTACTCTGATCACCAGTGTAATGGATAGAGTGTTGGGCTAAGACTAAGGAGATTGGGGGTCGAAAGCCCCTTGGCTGTGGAAAAATCATTGGAGGGTGGCAGTGGTAAACCACTGAATATCTCAAATACTATATGTTGAATACTACACAATGGGCATAGCCATAGAGCAGGAGTGAATTAATGGCACAGATCAACAGTACCATCCAAGAGCTTAATCAAAGCATAACTTGCGTTACGTCTCCCTAGTGTCTGTTAGAGCAACATAGAGTTTCATTGTGGTCCACTTTCGATCTTTCAGGGCACGCTCTTATACGGTTCTGGCATGATTTATATCTGAGCCAATTTTCCTAGACTCTTTCAATGTTCTGGAGCGAGCAAAAGTGTGCACATGTGGTTGAATCCAGATTTGGTTCAGTCAGCTGCCTTTTGGAGGTGAAAGGCTTAGAAATGAGGATTCAAATCTTTATTTCAATGCAAATTGTTGAGTGGCTTAGGAATACAAGACGTTGAAGCTGAAACAGGATGGAACAGAATTGGGGATGGACAGATATGAATGTGAAATGAAGTAAAACAGATTGATTTGCTCGTTGTATGTCAGAGGAAAGGTTAGGCAGGTGCCAAACTTGAAAAGTTCTTTCTTTCTTTCTTTCTTTCTTTCTTTCTTTCTTTCTTTCTTTCTTTCTTTCTTTCTTTCTTTCTTTCTTTCTTTCTTTCTTTCTTTCTTTCTTTCTTTCTTCCTGCCTTCCTGCCTTCCTGCCTTCCTGCCTCTCTCTCTCTCTCTCTCTCTCTCTCTCTCTCTCTCTCTCTCTCTCTCTCTCTCTCTCTCTCTCTATCTATCTATCTATCTATCTATCTATCTATCTATCTATCTATCTATCTATCTATCTATCTATGTATGAGTACAGTTCCCTGAATTATTTGCAAATATTTACTTCCATGAAAATATTAAATTCCATGTTAACTATTTTAACATAATCAGTGAATAGAATTAAGAAGACTGGCTAGAAGAGTCTGACAATTATCATAACACGACTGGAGTCTTAGCATTACCTTCTTGGGAAGAACCAGCCAGTCGCTCTCTTCCAGAGTATGTATTGTGACAGAGTGATTGTGTTTGCCACAGCTAGATGGCTACCTACCCTCGCTGCCAAAGAAAAAGGTGAGGATGTAGGTCACTGCGGTGTGTACAATTGCCTTCCTGACCTAGATATTTTATGCTTGGGTGTTACTCATAGTTAACAGCCAACCGAATGCTGTTCTACATCTGGACTTATTATCAGTCGATGGAAAGTGTACTTATGTGTTACTGGGTTACGTGAAACAGTGAGTCTCTAGAACACAATAGAAAATTCATGGGCTCCCTCCATTGTTTGCTGCTCTAAGGTGTGTGATGATAGTGGACTCCAGGTTCCATTAGGCATGCGGGAATGAAGGGTTTCCTCCTCCTCACTGGAGGATCTTCTTCAAAGGTCTACTCTGAAGTAATGATCCAATACCAGTCCAAGACATTTGATTGCCTGAGGCAAGGGTGGCGCTATACTTAGGCAAAGTGAGGCAACTAGATCTAACTTGATTTGGGTTCCACCCCCCCTCATACTACAGTGTATTGAATTGTACTGTGTTGTATTGTTTTTATTTGATGTACTTTGCAATGGCCTGCGTGCCACGCAATAAACTCATATGTGTGTCAGAGAGTGAGGCAACTAACTGGTGGCAGGATCTGAGCTGTTTTTCTCAAGATCTGCCTCTTCACAAAGCTGTGTATGCCATATACTCTGGTTTGCTTAAATCCATGCTTCTCGAGTTTTCCTATGTTTTGTGTCATCAGTCTTTCAGAGAACCCAAGTCTCATGATAATAGGGGAGGAAAACTTTCTTTAAAAAGAGAGAGAGAGAGACAGCCAAAAAGAGCCAAACAATGTAATGTTTATGTGTGTCCTATGTAGGATCTTATACAGTGGTGCCCCACTTGATGACGATAATCCGTTCCAGGAAATCGCTATTAAGCGAAATCGTCGTCAAGTGAAAAAAAACCCCACCATTGGAATGCATTGAAAACTGGTTAATGCGTTCCAATGGGGGAAATACCTCATCGTCCAGCAAAGATCATCCATAGGGGAAGCCATTTTTGATCGCTGTCTTGCAAACAATCAGTCCGGAAAACAACGGGAAGCCATTTTGCAAACCGCCGATCAGCTGTTTTTAATTGTCGCCCAGTGAAAAAATGGTTCCCGAAGCAGGGACCTATTCATTGTAAAGCGAAAAAACCCATAGGAATCAACACTCATCGTCAAGCAATTTCGGCATCAAGCGGGGTCATCGTCAAGGGGGGCACCACTGTATATGACTCTGCTGCCTCAGAGGCAGTAGGGGACACTACTGCGCTTCCAACATTGAAGTAAGATTTAACTGCCAGTCCAGTTGGCTTCCATACATTGACTGGGGATGGCAATGCCACCATGTTTTTTTGTCTCTGGCAGCAAAATGTCTTGGACTAGCCCTGACCTGATGTGAAGGAGATGTTTATGTACTGAATCTGATTCAATTAGCGGCTGAATCTTACTTCAGTACTGTTGCTGCAGAGATGGCATCCACCATGTGGGGCAGTTCTTTCAGTTTACTTAATGGCAGGGCCAGCTTACAGATGACAAAAGTAACATTGCAGTAGTCAAGAAATCCTGGATTTGTTCCCGAGTCTCCCTAGATGAGAAACTTCAACAATGGAAATGTAGCAGTGTCCTCTGGACAACATAAACAGCACAAACAAAACACATGCACACAAGTATCTTCTCCTGTCATGTCCGACTCTAGGGTGCAGTGCTCATCCCCGTCTCCAAGCCATAGAGCCAGCGTTTGTCCGAAGACCGTTTACGTGGTCATGTGGCCAGAACGATTGGACACGGAACACCACGACCTTCCCACCGAGGTGGTACCTATTCATCCACTCGCATTTTTACATGCTTTCGAATGGCTAGGTTGGCAGCCGCTAGGACAAGCGACGGGAGCTCACTCCGTTGCGTGGATTCGATCTTACAATGGCTGATCTTCTGACCTTGCAGCACAGAGGCTTCTGCAGTTTAACCCGCAGCGCCACCATGTCCCTACATCACAAAGTTTTAGCATGGTCTAATTTAGTTGGCATGAGGAATTCCAGTGTCCCTGTTCTTCTTACACATTTAGCTGTTTCATCTTAGATTTCTGGAGTCTGTAGCATCAAAGGAGCAAAGCCTATTGCCTGTCATTTATATAGTCCTTGAAATATAATTTCCTGTGCAATTACACTGAATATCTAAATTTGCTTTTCTCTCCCTCCCCGCATGAACTTTCCTTAAGGACCAAAGCATCTTCAATTTGTTTAATAAATAAAGAGAGGGTCAGAGAAGGGAACCTATAGAGGCGTGTGTGAGAGACAGATGGGGGACGTGGAAACCTACTTTTGCAAAAATAATTAGTTACAGTTCTTTCACCAAGCCTCTCCATAGCTAAGTATTATTATTTTTTTTTTAAAAAAGATATTCTTAATTAAAAACAAATAAATGAAGCAACTTAAATAACAGTCAGACTGAGCTGGAAATAATTACATCATGCCAGATTATCTGTTCCCACTGTGGATGCAACCACTCCAATGCCAAGGAAATTATGTTACAGGAGCCTCCTGGTGTAGTGGTTAAACTGCCAAAATTCTGCTCACGACCTGGAGTTCAGTCCCAGGTAACTGGCTCAATGCTGACTCAGCCTTCCATCCTTCTGAGGTCAGTAAAATGAGTACCCAGCCCGCTGTGGTAGGGGGCAAAGTGTAGCCTGCATAATTAACTTGTAAACTGCCCAGAGAGTGCTTTAAGTGCTATGGGGCGGTATATAAGCTTTGCTTTGCTTTTTAAAATGTAACTAAATTTAGTTTTGGAAAGTAACTACTTATTTGTGTTCTTATGAATTTTTAAAAAGTAACTTGATCAGTTTCTCATTTCTCAGAAGTAATTAACAGTTGCTTTTTTTAGTTCATGAAAACACCCACTCATATGCACAGTAGTGTGTACAGTCAGATTGGGATCTTCAGCTGTAAAATTCACTGAATAACTTTGGATCAATCATAGACTCTCAGCCTGGTCTAACCGATTGTCATGAAGACAACGTGGGGAGGGGGAGAGCCAGGGCACAATGTCTTAAACTCATTAAAGAAAGGAAGGATGTAAATGTAGCAAATAAATACATTGGGATGCTTCCTTGAGTAGTTTGTTTTTTTCAACACACACACTCCAACAAAATGATATTCCTCTTCCGCCACTGAATTAGGCCACCCACCCCTTACATCTAGAACAGCAATTATATGCGACAGTTACCCTGCACAGAAGTGATTGCATCTCTCATGAGTTATAATTAGAGATGGGCACAAACAACTGGTCAGTGCTGGTTTGCAAATCATCTGAATGGGTGTTTAGAACTTCCCAGTCCCGCCTCCTCTGGTGGGCTATTCTTTAGAGCAGTGGTCCCCAACCTTGGGCCTCCAGATGTTCTTGGACTTCAACTCCCAGAAATCCTGGCCAGCAGAGGTGGTGGTGAAGGCTACTGGGAATTGCAGTCCAAGAACATCTGGAGGCCCAAGGTTGGGGACCACTGCTTTAGAGGCAATGTGGTGTGGCTTCCCAGCCCCGCCTCTTCTGGGCCCGCCTTCTGAGTGGACGCCCACTGGAAGAGGCGGGGCTTAGAAGTGCTGAACAGCTGTTTGGATGATATGCGAACCAACATGAAGCACCAAATTGGCAGTTCGTGCTCATTTCTAGTTATAATTATAATGTAATTATACTATGGAAAAAGAACTAATTAAAAGTAAATAGTTACTTTTAAATAACGCTGCTATCTCAGCGCATGTATGTATAACACCCAGAGCTGGAAAGCTTGATGCTGCTGAATGAAAGCAAGCAATAAATACTGGGCTACATGAGTCAATACAAACCGGCTGTATATTTTTCAAAGTTTGCACCTCTTCTTTGGTAGAAAACTTGGCGTGCAAACGGTAATGCCTATGGAGATTTCTTAACTAATGGCAATTGCTTCCAAGAATTGCATCTTTTGCATTAACGCACCACAGGATTTTCCCCATTTATTTTGAAGCCACTGAATGGTTTTGTTTCCTGAAATGTGAACTTGACAGAAAGAGACAGAAATGGCAACAACAGTAACATAAAGACATATATGGGGTCTTTTTTTTTACTTCAAGAAGTACTCTGCTACCTCTATTTTCTCAGCCACAATTTCAGACATGTTACAATTGGTGGGAGTAAAGCTCTCTGTCACGTTTATGGATGTTATTTCTTTGTTAAAAAAAAAAGTGCTGAGGCAAATCTCAATGAAATGTAAATAATTTTTGTCCCAGTCCTTTTACTGTTGTAAAACTTAACCTCTTCTAACAAATACCTTTGTTCACACATTGCAACCTGCCAGAACTGTGAAAAGTAAACACTATTATCACTTTTGCACAACCTTCTCTCTAAGGAAACGATTAAGGCCGTCCTTTGAACGCTGCATTTTACGGTAATCTTTGTCTATGGAAATAAAATGGCAACAAAAGATTGTGTCTGAAAAGGATCGGGAGAGACGTGCGGTGGCTCGGAGGTTAAAGCGGAGTATCGGGAATTCAAAATGGTCTTTTAAGGGCAGAAACCAATATTTTTAATAATTATCATTCAATGCAAGTGTGGCCCTCGTAGCCCTTTGGGTGGCTAATATACCCGCTGGAGATACAGGAACAGAGGACCTCAATATTTAAGAAGAATCCAAAGCAGTGGTAACAGACCTGACATTTTTTTTTAAATTATAGAGCATTCAGATTTCTTGTTAAATTGGTGTTTTGTTATATCTGCACATCGGAATTTGTCGCCATGTGCCATTATGTGGGAACCAGCTTGTAGAAACCCTAACAAGGCTTTCAAGGTAAGTGAGTTATTTGGGGTATGGTTTTACCAGTTCCACACCCTCAGTGATTTTCCAGGGCCGAACAAAGATTTGAACACAGGCCTCCTAGTTCGTCACTCTGTTCATTACACCATACAAACATTCATCTTGCGAAGCACAGCTCTAGGAACATTTGTCTTGCAAGTCATCAACCCCATTGGCAAAACCATTTGTCTTGCGAGTATTTTTTTTTTTGTCCTGCGAGGTACTTGTCTTGCAAGGCACCACTGTATTTTGTATCTACATCAGCCTTGACAGGCACTTAAAGTAAAGAGATAGGGGAGTTTGGAGGGTGTTAAAAGATGTCTTTGCAAAGATTCTGATGGCCTGCAAGGAAGGAGGGTTTTTTCTTTGGCAGACAAATGAATAACAATTATAAGAAGCTGATAAAGTGTAGTCCTCTCTAAGAGATTGGGAAAAGCAAGCCATACCAGATATTATTTGGAAATATCTCCGTTGTTTGTGAAGTCAAATGGAAAATTCTCTGGGTCATATAGAAGTTCTCTGTCCTAACAGAGGGAAAACCTGCCTAGTCTCAGTTTTAAGAACCAACATGGCTTCGTGGGTTGAGATTTATATGGCAGTGTGTCTACATGGTGTCCTTAACAATAGATTGAGACCTCTTGAAATACAACGGCTCAATTTGACGGAATTCTGATATTTGTTGTTTTATTAGATCCAGAGAATGTTTAGCTCTAATTCAGCTGGAGCTTTTACACATAGATTTCTAAGTCTAATTAATTCAAATTACAGCTTCCAGAATGTTTTTGGTTAGATCTATGCCAGTAAAAGTGGCATCAAAGTGCTATCAACCGTCTAGTGTAGACACACTGTAGGTGTTTGAAGGTTCATAATGTTTACTGCAAAACCTTGGTCCATTCCCTGTCTTCCAGTGTAACTCACTTCACAGCATGATTGTGAAGATAAAATGGTAGCAGGTTAGCCTTGGAAGAATCATTGCGATCCTAACAGTGGCTTGAGAATGCTCAATGTATGTGTCAAGGTTGATTGGAACAGCAAAATTATACCAAAGATTTTTTTTTTAAAAAAAATGGATTGCTTGGAACTGTTAAAGAGATCATGGGTTCAACTAAATAGAAGTTTTGTTACACAGTCATGCAGGAATTTTATTACTTTATTGTCATAAAGGCAGAACTGGAGGTGTGAGTTCTCACACATCAGATGCCTCTAAAGTGGGCCATTTTATCTGATTAAACTTTGCTCACTTGCGAGCAGTGGCTGGCTCACTTCGCCCTTGGGACAATGTTTATGAGAAAATTGAAATCTGCAAGCTCAGTTTTTGAAAAGACCCAGTGATTTTGCTTTGAAAACAAAATGGCTGCCACTGTCCAACACGAACCTTGTCCGGTTGCTCGTTTTCCAGGTGGGCTAGACGTGTAATAAAGAACAACAGCTTTGCAGAGGGAAACACTTCGCAATCTCCAAAGTTCTGCGTGTGAGCCAGAAGAGGAGAGAGAAAGGTTGTGGCTTGTGTGGAGAGCCTTCATGGATTGATGGGTCTTCTCTGTCATAGAGACATACTCTGTCCTTACATGTTTAGCCAACCTGAGTACTAAGTAAGGCTAGAGTGAAACTGAAATCTATGGAGTCAAAAACGCTTAACTCTTGTGTTGGATTAGGGGTGTTGATTCCTAGATGAATTGAGTTTTTTAACTTTACAGGAAGCCACAAGTATCTTTTTTCTTCTAATTATTCAAGTCCTTGACATGTACATGCCCCAATGTAACTTGTGCTAAAGGTTAATTAGGTGAGTTCTAGAAGGAAAGAATGAAATTCTTTCGTTTCACTTTTTGTATCTGACTGGGAATTCCAGGAAGTCACGTTTCCACCCCACTTTATACTAACGAACCATCATAATCTGTGGCAAGGTGGTTAACCAGGTGTTTTTTTTTGTAACATGGTATATGAACCTAGATTTGCCTTGTTTGTTACTGGAAGTGATTTGTTTGTGGTTAATCCTGAGGGAAACTGCAGTAAGGAGCTATTAAAGAATAGCTATGCAAATGTAATAATTGCTTGATTTCCAAACCATGGAACGAGCTGGAATTTTTAGCATGTATACACTACTGAAACAGCGACGTCTACATTGGCTTGGGCATGTTGTGAGAATGTTTTTTTCCCGCGTCTCATAATTTATTGTAGTTTTAGTTAGTTTTTTTAAAAAAACTAATGTGAGCCACCTAGGGCCCCTTAATTGGCACGCACGCACGCACGCACGCACGCACGCACGCACGCACGCACGCACGCACGCACGCACGCACGCACGCACACACACACACACACACACACACACACGGATTCCAAAAGATCTCCTGTATGGAGAGTTCATGCAGGGAAATCGCCCCAGAGGGAGGCCACAGCTGCGATACAAGGATATCTGCAAGCGGGATCTGAAAGCCTTAGGAATGAGCGCTCAACCTGGAGGCAGGCGGGGCAGCATGGCCTCTCCCAATTTGAAGAGACCCTTGTCCAGCAGGCCAAGGCAAAGAGGCAGTCCCGAAACCAGCAAAATCAGGGAGCTGGACAGGAGACAGATTGTATTTGTCTTCAGTCTGGAAGGGATTGTTACTCTCGAATTGGCCTCCTCAGCCACACTAGACG